>NC_133972.1:71392575-71532575 GCF_047716275.1 Strix uralensis | reverse complement strand
TTTTTAGCCTCATACCTGTGAGCTCTTCTCAGAGTGACAGGAAATGTTTTGGAGCTACTATGGAAGGTTATCACTGGATATTGTTGAGGTAACTGCTGGACATCCTTTTCAGGTATCTGAAAAACATATGAAGCATTTCTTGAGAAAATTCAATCAGACCTGTTTATTTGAAAAAAAGATAAGCATTTAAGGAGTCAAAATAAACAATGTGCAGGGTTGAACCAGGCAGAGCAGCCTGGTCTGCATTAGAGCTGTTTTTAAGGATTTCCCACTTCTTGCTAGCATCACTTTAGTGTCATCAGTCGAAGCTTTACCTTGAGCCTTTGCAAAAGTGGGAGGTTTTCTTTAGCTCTTGCTTGAAAACTTCTTTCTTTCCCTTCTTTAAAATGATAATTTCTGGATAGGAGAGAGCAAGTAGGATAAAGCAAATTGAGAAAAGAGACAGAAAAAAGACAAGCCAATAAACCTTTTAAAATTCACACTAGAAGGATCTGGGAGGGCAGCTTGAACCTTTACCACATGTTTTGTCAATTACACTGTGACTTTCTGGAAGTGAAATTCTTTTATCACATGACCTCAGAGCAGGACTGTTGCCATTACAGTGTAACCAATATGTTAATGTAGTGCTGTGCATCACACACAGCTTCGGCACAGTTCTACATTTATTTTACTGCTCTTCCATCTATTCTTTGGCAGAACTTTCTGAATTGGTGCTTTGAGTCTTTGTATTGCAGATTCAGGAACTAGAAAATTTTGATAGTGTGCATACAGACACCTCCCACACACCCAGTAGCAGTAGTACTGTTGTCATGCTGCATATATGTGAAGATTTTCAAAACTATTATTATTATCTCATATCATGTTTCATCTATCATAATATTATCATCCCAGCAGATTTATCATACACATACTGTTACAAAAATAAAGACTTGAGTAACTTTCATGTGGGGATGCATTGCTTTCATGGGAACAGGGAAGCTCCTTCCTTTCCCAAAGAAATCTTAGAGCAAAAGCTGAAAAATTCATTAACAGAAGTCAGAATATCAATGTTACTTAAGTACTACTGTGCATACAAGTCAGTTTGCCCAGCAATGTTGCTTTTTTGGAAAGAGGAATGGATTCACGGGTCAGAAGTTTTCTTGTTTGTTCATTTGCCAAATCTGACTTTACTCATGGGATAATTAAAAATGAGGAAGATGTAAGGGAGGTAGAAACAGAATACACAAAAAAAAGCCCAATGGAGAAATCTCTGTATTTTGAGGGAATGTGAGTCGTGGCAATATTATAACCTGGATAGGGCTGTTCTCCCACAGTCACAGCTGTAGAAACCCTTCTCTGCCCATCGAATATTGTTTTCAAGGGGATGACTGGCAGTGTAAACAACTCTTTTTCTCTTTCCCTGTTGTACAGTAGCAAATCTGTGACTGAATGTTGTTGAGTCCATGCAAACAGAGTAGTGTAAGTGATAAATTTGCTGCACTGTTAGTTTACCTACTTTGGGTATGCTTATAGGTTGAAGAATATAAGTATCCTACAATCTTTGATATATTATCCCCACAAAAAACCAGTGAGGTAATAAAGTGCTATCTCTGTTTTTCACAAGAGGGATAAAAGAGGGAGGAAAAGCAGAACTGTTGCACCCTGAGATGAGAAATGCTTGAGAGAGAAACAAAGCAAGCTTCTGAACTTAAGGCAGCCATAAGATACCAGGTAGCCATATTAGCATGTCATCAGTCAGGCAAATAAACCCTACAGAAAGAACATGGCAGAACTGCCCTAAGGATTAAAATCTTATCTCTGTAAAGTGTTACTTTCTGTATATGTTCTAATGAAAATAAAGTGTACCTAATGAAATAATATGTGCATTTGGAAGACTGAAGAATCAAGGGAAAAAAACCTGTGTAGAGATTTGAGGTTAAAAATTAATTCCTCCACCAAAATAAGGAACACAGTTCTTGAAAAATAAAATTAGAGGAGGTAGATGCATCACCCCTTTTTTGTGTCTTACTCCTTTATTGTTTTCATGTCTTCTTCCAAACAGCTGGTATCACTTGTGTCAGAATCTGGCATAATTTTTTTATGTTTTCCTGTCTCCCTTTGGGGGGGGAAAAAAAGCAATGCTAATCTGTGGTGGATCAGATACTTTAATGTATCTTCTGCCCTTTCCCTCCTTTCCCCCACCCTGCACTGCCACGCTGGTCCATAACACTGGCTGGAGAGATACATTAGGAGAGGAAGATACACAAGTATTAGAACAAGTAATATATGAGCTTTTTCATCTCCCACCTTGATTTGAATTACTGCAAGTCTACTTCTAAACCCAGAGAACACTTTACTTGCATGAAGGTTATGATTTGTACTCCCTGCTCATTTAGAAGTATCATTGCCCTTTGAAAAAACAAAGCAGGAGCACCACCCCAAAGCACTGTGAAGGTCACAGCACTGCTAGAGAAAATGCGTGGCCTGCCAGATACTCTGCTTCACCATGGACCAACTGTGCAGTCTTTCAGGTGTTTGGTGCCACTGTAGGTGGGAAAGAAAACACATGTGGAAACCCATGCTTCAGTGTGAAGAGCACTGCATAAATGAAGTAACTCTGAAGTTGCCATGCCCTCAGTGACTGAATACCTGTTTTGTAATCTTTCTGTTTAACTCTGTGTTGTGTGAGCTAACAGACACAGGTTAATTATGCTGTAAAAGAAAAAGAGTGAAGTCTTCAAATAAAGATAAAAAAAGATCTTGCATATCCCTATGCCCTACTGATGGATTGGAAACTTGCTAATAGGTTGCAAACTGTGCCTCATAATATGTACATTCCTTGACTGTTGACTAACAGAAGCAACCAGCCGTGCCTTACGTGTACTATAACATAACTCTTTGGGGAGTCAGTAATGACGAAGCAGTAATTTGGTGCCCTCACTCTGGGCCCAATTTAATCAAGTGCGAAGCCTCTTTGATTTCTAGATGACTTCAGTTGGACTGGAGGGTTCTCATTGCAGAGCATCAGAACTATGTTACCTTCTTCCTTCTCATTTCTATTACTTAAATGCAAAAGCAGTAAATAATTAAGTGCTGCAGTGACTTAAGATTTATCTTCTCATTTCTGTTGTCCTAGAAAGTTTTAAGAAAGTAAGTGACATTTATGGATAGTATGTCACTTTATGCAGGTCAAGGGCTCAACAGTACAATTTTCAGCAGCACTGCTTTTGAAATATATCCCAGCTTGTAACACACAAGTTCACGGGACAAGGTCCTTCATACTGGACTTAATAACTGCATAATATAGCACTGCATGTATTCATCCAGGGAATAAACTGTGGGATTCTCCTATGAGACTTAGAGATTGAATACCATAGGCTGCCACAGTTTTTCAAAATGAAACGATTACAGAAAGGGTAAAGAAGAGAAACATTAAAATGAAAATATGTTTCTAACTTTATCCCTCTGAGAATTTAATGAGCTGAAGTACTCAGCAGATAAAGAGAAATCTACATCTTAAAGTCACTATAAATTTTTTTTTCCTTTACCACCAGCAGAAAAGAACAGACGGATAACAGATAAAAAAGATGTTTATATTAGGGTTGAATGAAGAAATGCTTTCCCTCAAATAACTTAATGCAAGACATTTGCTGAAAATTTTCACAGGAGATTTTTTAATTAAATATATCTTTGATTCAGGTCTTAATCTTCCACAAAGCATTCATAGCACCTTCAGGAAGAGAATTATATAACCTACCCAAAAATTAGTCTTTGATGAAATTCTCATCTTTTCTGAAATGGAAATGGGCCACTGTAAAATATATCAACCAGTTCTAATAAAGGTAAATATAAGAAATATATTGAGACAGGGAAAAGGGGGAAGCTCTGCTGTATCTAAATACATGTCAGTTCATTAGTTATATGCATCCATGTTAAGTATGTATAATGAGTTTAGGACCTCTTCCCTTGTTGGTGTGTCAGGGCTACAGGTTTCCACCATGCTGAGCTGGCTTTTTCCTGCCTCAGCACATCCTTGCAGTGGTTGGCAGAGAGGTACTACTTGTTTGTGAACTGGAAGGACAGCCAGACCAAGAAGAGTGGCAGAAGCTCAGGTTGTACCTGCTGAGCAGCTGGAAAGAGTATGGCATGAGGAGAGAAGAGGAACTGAATTAATGTATGTGCTTATAAAAATGTAAGTGTAAGGATAGCTGAACAGCTCTTGATAAATCAGAACCATTGTGCCTGAATCAGAACAGATGCTTCCCTTTAGAATAAGCATATTTAAGTATGTTAGGTAAGTAAGTAGCTACTTCTTTTAAGTGAGAAAAAATTATTCTTGCAGTTCAGTGTGAGGATGCCAGAACACAAATCAAACACAGCAGCAGTTAACTGGAGCCATGGTCAGCTAAAAGGAGAAAGAGAGAAGTAAATGCAATAGCAGAATAAATAAAAGTGGTGTGCTTATAAGCATGGTTGTCTCTTCTAGAGTGGCCAGAAGTCTTCATAAGATGCTGCAAGTGGCACTGTTGGATACACCTGAAAACTCAGTAGGAAATTAAAAGGCAATTAAGTGTGTCATAACTTGTGGAGCACATCATGTGGGTCCTTATATGACTCAGTATTCATGTTCCGTGCTGTTATGCTGGGCAGTTGTTTTGTTCTGTCAGTTGTGCTCTCCAAACATTTAGCTGTAACCTAGCAGGGATTGAGGAGGAAATAACATCCCAATTTTCACACCAGCAACAGCTGCTTTGGTTAGGCAGTACACTAAATATAGTAATTTGCCATGTAGCCAACAACAGTGATAGCACATCAAAAAGAGATTCTCTGACATAGCAGGGATCCCTAATGTGTTACGAATGATGGATGGGCTGTTCATGCACCTCACAGAATGATGCTGCTTTTCAAAATGGAAAGCGGCGTGTGTGACCATCAATATCTTACATTGAATTATTGGCTTCTGTCACGATGCCTGTATTTTAGCCAACTCATATGGTGGAAAATTTTTTTATTCTAGTGACATTTCTGATAAAAGAGCCATCAGTAAATATTTTCCCTGAGAAATGTCTTCTAGAGGTTTACAGGTTATAGCAACAGTCCTTTGAAGATCCATCTGTGACTCATAATAAGTAAAATAAAACCATTATTGAACAAAGATTGAAACATGAATATGCTTGTGTTTATTGGGTTTCTTTTTGAGACATGAGCATTCTCTATGCCAAACATTAAGATGGATGGTTGTTGTACCTGTGTAATATGCTGCCTGACTAAATGTTAGTGTTGCCTTCTGCGCTTTTATTATTGGTGGGAATAAAGTGCCTCCAGCTGACAAAGGTGGTATGATAAAATACCACCGCTCCTGCCCTCACCCCAAATTGCCAAGCGGATTTCGGCAGCATTACTGGTATACCTCAGCCTGTGTGGATTGTAATGAAACACCTTATGATAGGACAGCAGCCATGGCAGTAAGTGGAGTTTCCTCTCCATAAGCCAATGAGGAAATAAATACATTGAGGCTGGCACTTGCTGTGTTTTGCTTCTCATCTTATACTATCAAGTGCTATACAACACCTGAAATACTTTCCAAAATTAATTATTCTGAATTTAGTTATTCAACCATATAAAATGTAGCATGAAGAATTCAGCCAGGTCCAGCAAACCATGAGTGTTCATCATGATGCCATCTGGGCACTGTCTATAACTGTCTATGCACATCTTATGAAAGGAAGATGATTTGGTTGAAATCAAAGTATATAGGACAGCAGTATGGGATGAAATTTATTCAGAGGCAGTTGCAATCTCTTCTTTCTTCAGTTATACTAGCAGATTTGTTTCATATTAATTGCATCATGATCTCTACATCTGCTGTTCTTCAGTGGCTCTGTACCTTCTCCATAGGGAACAGTTCCTCCTGCTCCTTTTTCCTTTTGAGTCCCTCACTGATGGATGCTCTTCAGCAAACCCTTGTAACTTTCCAAAGCAATCCTTAGCACTGGGTCCTTCTGCAAAGTGACAACTGTTGACAAACAAATTTTGATGTGGTGTTATGTCTTCTACTGTCTCTTCTTCACTTTCAGTACTTCTGAGTTAACTCCAGGTCACAGGGTTTCCCAGCTTCATGAAACCTGTGTCTTTCCCAAATGATCAGTATCCCTACTACATACCTGCACTGCAAGTAAACAATCTATATGGCATATACTGCAGGCACTGAAGAAAGCAGACTTGCCTGCTATCCAGAAGAAAATAGCATCTATAGAACAATGTAATATACCCTAGTATGAAATAATATGGAATATATTTGGCATTGTGTCATATACTTAATTTAATAAACCTTACTTTGAATGAATGGGCACTAGGACTTTTAAATCATAGCATTAGCTGTTAAAATATTTGGAATTTATATGAACTTTTGCATTTTAGAACACCAAATATCTCACACTGCAAAGTATCCATCTGCAACAGTACTGGGACCTGTCAGTGTCACTAACCTTGTTTCTTCTTGGGGTTTGGTATTAATTTTGAAGGTTAAAAGGTAAATGACATTTTGTCATTTGTTAAATAAAACCATTTTCATAAAGTGGAAATGGGATGCAAAGTGCTTGTGTTTTTCAGGATTTTTAATATCACTGTAAATAGTCTGGCAAACCCTATTCAAGAACCACAACTACTACAATCAATAGCAGGAGAGAAAGTATCTATCAGCCCAGCAGGGATGGACCTATTTAACACAGCACATTTCCTCCTTTTAAAAAAAATTTTCCACTTTTACAAGTACTAGACAAACAGTGAATTAAACACTTCTTAAAGTGTACTACCAGTTAATTCTTTTTCTTATATTTCTGAGGTTTTATGTTTCCATGAACAGTTATTAATTACATGAGGAATAAAAACCCAAGTTTTGACTGCAATTTCTTTCACTGTAAGCCTCCTTTCTAGAGGTGAGATTCTAGAGAATCACAGATAGTGACAGATAGTGCAGACCTTCCTGGCCACGTATTCTCTAATAGTAGAGCGTAGCAAAATCTTGCACTTATCAGCCTCCTTTGAACAGGACATAAATGATGACTAGAGATTTCTAAAAACTAGTGACTCTGAAGATTTCTGTCCTTTCAAACTAAAACAGATTTTATTCTTTCCTCCTTCAGCTTTGCAATTACCAGTCTACCTTTTCCAGCTGAGGATCTTTGAAAATAACACCACTTCAGAAAATATATTCCCCATTTAACACAGGTCCTTTTTGAACCTGTTTCTCAGATGTTACGTTTTTAAGAAAAACTCAGCAGAATGCAAAAACCCTGTGCTTCCTCATCAGAAAATTCTCTCAGGAGAGAAGGAAATTCGTCTTCAGCCTTGCAGACTGAGTATGTTTGTTCCCACTGAGAGGCAGAATAGGGCAGCCTTGTGGACCGGACAGGGGCTGCTGGCTAAAACCATGCCACTGAATCCAAAAATTGGAAAAGAAACTCAGGCTCATCCTGAGGCATCTAAACAAGGTGATAGCTCCCTTCTGGTGCTGTCCTCACTTGCCCTTGGGGTATGCTGTTTGCCCTAAACCTCTCTGGTATTTGGGAACTGATATGGGCAAATAACAGAAGCAATACCAGGAGTTTCAAGAGGGCAATTGTAGACCAACTAGCAAAAGCATGAAACAATCAGTGCCTCTCTGTCACCAAGTGAAAACTGAATCATGTTCAGAATCATCAGAAATCTATACTGAAGTTTACCCTATCAAATTATTCATTAACAACTGAAAATTTGTGGATTTTAGGCTAGTTTAGAAAAAGAAAGCCTTATTCCTCTGTTCATGTAACGTGCTGTTCTTTGTTACTACTGATTATCAGGTATAGGTGCATGTTGAGGGCACCACTGGACATGTGTAGTCCTCACTTTTCTAAATTAGCTTCTGATGAAGGGCTCAACTCAGTGCCTTCCACCATTGTGGTTACATCAACCTATAAGGTTCTTGTTATACAGTTAGATGGTAAACTTTTTGAGTCAATGGTACAGTGGATGGTACCAAAATGGTACCAAATGGTACAGTTTGGTACAGTGGATAACAGATACATGACTCTGGTCTCCAGGCCTAATGCATACCTCACATGCTTTGTCATATTCAAAAATAATGTTTGGTTTGATTGGTGTTACATCTAACTGTGTCTTGTTTTCTTTATCTACAGAATGTCTGCCCACACCCAAACATTCACAAGGTCTTTGAAAATTCTGAGGCTGAAGTAAAAATAATAAAACTTGGAAAATTAAGGCATGTCCTTGTTTCTTTTATTATTTGCCTTCTGTAGGATTCAGATTTTCCAAGTACATTTCCACAATAAATCTGCAAAGCTGCTACAGATGAAACAAAATAGAACTTCTCCCATGGTTTTACATTACTTTCATAACTGAGACTACTGAAGGAATGTCAAGTATTGCAAAATTTATGATTCTTATCATAAGGATTGGCAATAGATCAGCTGTCCTCTTTCATCTGAAGCTCAAAACACCATTATTATTTCCATGTAGTTATGTTGCCCTTTCCATATCTTATATTTAACTGAATGAGTCATAATTGTCTTCTTTCAATTATGCTGAAATAAAAATTGCACTGATAGCACTGGTGGGTGTACTTGACAATGCTGCCCCCCACAGCTCCTCTGCCTTTTTCTGAAGACTGAGGAAATAACTGAGCTGTAGAAGTCCCAAATGTGCTCTTCCTTTAGCTAAATTAAGCCTCTTGTCTCCCTCTGAAATTCAAGGCTGCATAAGAGAAGAAAATAAATCAAGAGTGGTGCTATGGCATTTAGCCATCCGTCAGCACTATAAACCGTTGCTTGCCTACCTGCTTAAAAAAGTTAACTACTTATATTCCTACCACTCTCCAGACCAGGTTGCCCTCTGAATTGCTAGTAAACCTCAGACTAAAAACCTCAGACTAAACCGTTACAACTTGTGGTAAGTAGAGTTCAGCATGCTATAAGATGTGTATATTATCAACACTGCAGTGCTGAGTAACAAGAAATGTCACTTGCCACATGTATGCACTCCAGATATTGCGCTGCCTACGTTCCCACCATCACCAGGTGATGTGTCCTACAAAATTGGAAATATCTGCTATACCTCTGAATAGGAGTTTCTGTGTTGTCTGTTTTCTTAAGACATTTGTGTTGATTTTCCTTTACTCAACGAAGGACAGATACAAGATATGAAAACAGTTTAAGAACACTTTTTAGAGTAATTAAGTGCCTTATTAGGAAAAGTAATTTGCTCCTCTGTCTCAGGTATACTCATGATTTGACTCCAGGTTATTTAATATTATTTGACAGAGCAAGTATTTTGCTGGTGCCTGAAAATTCAGTGGTATATGCTATACTACAGGGTGACTTGTCTCCCAGAGAAAGTATTTCTCACATAATGAAGAGTAAATTTATTTTGAAGTATGATTTCCTTCCAGAGGCAGACACTCCATACCAACCTTTTCAGTCACAGGTAATCCTATAATCTAATGTCTGGCATTTTGCTGATATTCCAGCTCCTGTTATCATGTATTTTGGTGAGCATGGGAAGAGCAGGGCTGAGTTTAGGATAACTTCTGCTGCAAGGGAGTACATTCATAGAGAGACAGTGGACTGATGCAAGGATGGCTAACTTGGCATTCTGTTTGACCTCTGCAAAATCTCCAGATGCACAGCAAAAGTATAGAACTAATTGCTTGCAGCTGTATGTTTCAGAAGAAAGGAGTTTACTAGTGATCCTTCATTTTCCTTAAGGAAATTGTTTGTTAGTCTACATATATACACTGAGTAAGATTTCATTCATTTTGTGCAGGTCTTTAAAAAAATATCTCTGATAATATCCACCATGTGACTTCAGAAAACTTACAAAGGAGCTAACAATCATCTTGATTCCATAAAAGAAATCATTTGCCTGAGCAACAATCTGAAAGTGAACTTGAGAGAGAGAGAAAGAAAATATCAAGTATGTACTAGCCTGCGATAGCACTCTCTCTTTGTCTCTTCCCCCTTTCCCTCTCCATCTTCTCTCTCCCCTCCCCCTTTTTAAAGCTTGTTAATTCAGATCAATCCTTCAGTGGTAATATTGCCTTTGGGTTACATGCCAGCCTATGGAATTATATGTTTGAACACAGGGCCAAACTAGCAGTTATTCCCCTGCCACTAAAGGTGAAAAGGTTTCCAGTAAATCAGGTTACTTTTCCACAGGGTAAGCGGTGTTAAATACAGTCTCTCTGGGTACTTCATCAATATGATTAACCTATTGGCATTATAGTTATCAAATTACAGTATAAGAAGTCATAAAGTTAAAAATAAATCTGTTTTCCATTGAGAAAATCTATTTAGGTAGAGACTGCTATATTAAAAGCTTACAGAGTATATATAATAGCATCATAGTTCATGGGGAGTCATTACCACAATGGAGGTTTTCAAAATTAAGCTTGCAGGAATGTCTTATAGATAAGTAAAAAGCTCTCAAGGGATTCAAGTTACATACTATATAGGGCCATCATCTTATTAGAGTTTTACTACTAACCCTATTAGAAGTCTCCAAGCTGAGAAAGATTACAGCACGTGGATTGTAGAGATATTTTGTAGACACTTTGCAACTCACCACAAAATGTTCACCTTGGGATCTTGGTCCCTGTAGCTGAGTTAAATGGCTGCCCTAATTCCACCACCATGGCTGCAGCAGTCTCTTAATGTACCATAAATCCAGTCAAGTACTTTGACCTCTTTATTCATTGTCACTATAGCTCCTGAAATTGTCCATTCTAGCAAAGGGCCCGCAGGAGTTTGGTTCTTTTGACAAATGTGGGAGGAAAGCAAGTTGGTTTCCTGCAAAATGTGGCTGTGCTATTACAGCAGAGAAAATAGAGGCAGTGAGGAGAAACTGGAGCACTAATGCACATCAAATGGGATGGTCATTACTTCCTACTATACGCAAATTACTCATATGGTTTAATCAAATATATCACAACTCATTAAGTGGCTGATGCTTCTGTATCACATTTCGTGGTGCTTATGGATTCAGAGTTTCATTAATGGGAAGTTTTAGAATAAAAATTGTTGCAAAAAATTTGCTCTGGATGAAGAAATCTGATGCTTATATAAATGTTTCTAAGCAAAAAATGCCTATTTATTGTAGTTCCCTTCAGATTCTACTCAGTAGGTTCTACTCAATAGGTTCTTTAATCTGCTTTAAAGATAAGTTTTTCAAGAAAACATGGCTTTTGGCTCTGGTATGTACAATCTCCCAATAAAACTCATCTCAGACAATGGAGAAACCTCAAACCACTTTGGCAATGAGAGTACTCTTATTAAATTAATCATGCTATCTTAAAAACTAGAGGAAGATGAGGGTTCCTAGCAGGACCTGATTTCATGCAATGAGTTATGGCTTAAACAGATGTGAAAACTCATATATCTGTTCCTGCAATATTTATTGCTATTAAATAGGCCAAATTTGGCAATAAACCTAGATGTACTGAGAGATTAGATTATTTCAGTCCCTTCAGAAATGTTGCACTGCATGATGACAATTCATATCTAGAAGATGTAAAAATAATGTTGTCTGTTACATTTCATAGATTCAAATTATTCATTTGAAATCTAGTAGTGTTGCCTGCATGTATATGAAAGAAGAATGTTATTGATTTCTTACCCTAAATTATCTAAAGTTTCTGTTAGTAGCATGAAACTAATATGTAGGACTTTTCACAGCTCCATTTCAATACCTATATATGTTGTTGACTTACTGTTGGTATATTTTTTTTTCAGTATTACATATAAAAAGTAAAATGTGATATTCTTAATTTCAATGTGCATAATGTTTAAGGTATGGCTTGGTCCCAAACTGTGCACTTTCACTTTACTGGCGGGGGAGGAATAGGGGAATAAATACTGAATTTTTCCATGGAAATAAATAACCTAGCTAAAAAATACCTTTTCTCCTACAATGTATTAGAACACCATTCTTCTAAGGCACCACGGTTCCAAGTGTGAATTAGCTGCAGATTATTTTCTGTCCTCCTAGATATATGATACTCCCTTAGAAAACTTGAAAAAGTTAGAGTATATTAATTAGCTAAATTATTTGTATCAGATTTTAAAATGTCATTAAAAACTGTTGGATTAATCCTGATATTGCAAATAGCTTTGAGTAATGTATCTTTAGTATTTTATTTGTTAATATAATACCATATTTATACAATAAATACTTAGCATATTATGTTTCATCCAAGGAATGAATGAAAGTATTGGATTAATAAAATCAATGTGAAAAATGTAACTTACTTGCTTAGGTCAGTTAGCCCATAGCCCATATTATATTTCAAAGGACTATGACCATAAATTTGAGTACCATTGCCAGCATGATACACAATAAAAGAAAAAGAGTTAGGATTAAATATTTAGAGTGACAGTTTAAAAAAAATCTACCAGATTGAAATTGCAAAATTGACAATGTTAGTACAATGTTGAAATTGCAGAACCTGTACTTGTGTCTTTCTAAACAAGAATAGAAAATGTCTCCATGTTATCCTTCATCCTACCTGTAGCTGGTATCAGGTACATACAAAGAAAACTCTATATTATCCTCTATCAAATTTGAACTTACAAAAATTTGTATTTCTTTATCTGAGAAGCTTTCTTTCTTACTCCTCAAGTGCATTGGTTTAGGCACTAATGTTTTCCAGCACCTTGAAGAATTTGCTTAGACTTTCTTTTTTGAGAACTCCATTGAAGTTATCCATGAGTCTCCAAATTGTCTTCAAACCATTCTAAATTGTTTGCAATCCATTTTTACCATAATAAATTTGCCACTGCACAGTATTCTGCAGAGAAATTGTTTTTGCGTAGGATCCAAAGAGCAACTGCAATGATTAGGACCACTAAAAACTAAGGAAGAGCTAGAGTAATACTGGATTTAATTTATCTTCCTTAATCCAAAACCTCTGGACTATAAACTATCCTATTCTTCTGCTCAGATTTTGTATTTTCCTTCTACTCAGTGACACTCACTGATCACTCAGGCTAAGATATAAAAAGGAGTGATGCCATTTACAGCATCTAGACCTTTGTGGAAGAATCTGAGGCAGAAATTAGGTAAGCAGTTGATGGGCTTTACAGAAACTAGCACACTGGAAACTGGTAATCAAAAGGGAAACATAATCTCAGATCTCGGCCCTTGCTGAAGTTTGGATGCTTCAGGCTATATCTACATTAACATCTAATAAAGCACAGTAAGAGCAGTTGATTCTAACATCCACACAATATACATTTTGGGTGCTTCTGTAGCTCTATTCTTTTTTCTTTGAATTTCACCCTTTTTTTCCCAGCATTTTAAGGAACATCTAGCCATTGACAAGACAGAAGTCCAAAAATGGATGTGAGAAAGATTAAGGGAAAATCAAAGCTAATAAATGGGTTTCTAGAAACATTTTTTAAAGTTGTTATTATTTTATCGGCACGACTTCACAGACTGGGTCCAGTTGTGGTCATCTGGAACAAGTGTCTGAAACAAATGAGCTCAACCTAAAAGATGCGTGGAGAAAGATCATCATGTCACTGGTAGAATGGAGATTCCCACTTATGGAAAACAACTAAAAGAGCCAACTATGTTTAGCCAGGCAAAACAAAGCTGAGCAGGGAAATTATTGTCTCTGTAAATGGATCAGAAAGGTAAACACGAGCAGCAGAACAGTTCCTTAAGCTTAAGGACAATGTTTACACAGAACCAGTAGGCATATCCCACCTATGAATACATTTACAACAGAAATTAGCAGGTGTCATAACCATCAGAGGAGTGAGGCTGTGAAACAGATTTCTATCAGAGTAATGGGTACAAAGCATCAAACTTTTTTTGGTATCAACCTTCATGGTTGCATCCCAACATGTGAGACTGGCTGATGTCATTGCCTGAAAGGCAGGTGCTGTGCGTAGTCACCTTCAGTACCATACAGTCCTGGTACAGAGGTACCTCCTCAACTCTGTGTGATCCTGAACAATAGCTTTTAGAGAGAAAACACTAGATAAAAGCCATCTGCCTTCTAACACTGGGCATACTGCTGTGATCCTTTTGTTGTCTCAGGACTGGTATGAGGAAGGCTGATTTGCACAGTGTTTACACTGAACCCAGGGTCTGACCCTTGTTTTGTGGCTTTTTTCCCACCAATTGCATTGATGTTGTTAGTCCTTCCTGAGGTATTGCATTCTGGAAATGAACCCCTGATCTGAATTGTGCAGTGCTATTGCATTCTGCTATTAGTAAAAAGGGATAATTTAGCATTTGGGTGGACTCAGTAGGAATTGTGAGAAAAATATTGTTGTTAGCTAATACATATCAAATTTTATGACATGATTAGCTTTTTGCTGTGCTATATACAGCAGAGAAAAGAAATAATTATAGGCAAAAGAAATTTGAAAAAGCTTGATTGGGAATATATAGCACACAAGATTAATAAATATTACCTGAAATTGATTATCCTATGAATCTACTTGGGGTAACAAGAGAATAATTGTCAATGTCTGTATAAGCTACTGGCAAAACACCGTATTTTATCTTTTATGGCACAGATTATATATATTAGTACTGAGGGTTCCAACAAAGATTTCAGCTACCCAGACTATAGTTTTTATCCATTGTTAATCTTTTAGGTGTTATAGTATTTTATGGAATAACTAAATAGAGATGGCAAAAGTCAATAACACTGTGGTATTTGAACTCTGCAGAAAGGTTGGTCCTGTCTCTATTTACACAGTCAGGTTGAGGAGCTTAGTCTTGACATAGCAAGCAGAGCCAGAGCCATGATATGCCTCTGAGCTGTTCAGAAAGACTTCTCAGGACGTCAGCGTGCTTTGTCACTCATCTATACAACTACCAGGGAGTGGCCCATCTGGGTCTGCATGATGCTCTGCTTTCATAAAACATGTATTTTCTGATGTGGCAAAATAGGTGGATGTGCTCCAGCTCTTCAGCAGCTGTCCAGTGCTCTCCTGGTAGCCTGGGCTGGGAAATGGCCAAAAGGAAGAAGGACCTGGTCCTTTCTCAACAGTGACATCCAACCGATGAATCAGGAACAAGAATAATAACCCCTTTTCTGTTTTAATAGGGTTTTTTATATAGAATTCCTGAATAATTTTGTATTAATCATATCATCTCATTTGTGTTATATAAATTTTGGGGAGTAAATTATTTTTAATAACATTTGCACATGGATCTGACAGTATAAATAATGTATTTTGTATTTTGTAAAGCTGTGGAACTTCTTGTCACGGCATGCTGTTTAAGCTGCGTGGATATGTTCAACAAGAGAGAAAAGAAGCTGGCATGAAAGAGAAGTCCACCCAAGATTTCCATACCAGTAGAAGTTTCTGGCATTTAACACACCTCAAACCTTCAGATTTGGGAGGGCAAACTAGGAAATGTGTGAGAGAGGAACAGATGAGTACCACACACAGTAGCCTATTTTTATATTCTTCCTCAGCAAGGTGAGTGCAAAGATTAGTGGAGTTCAGACCCAAGCATGACAAGGCTTTTGACTTGGGCCCCACCCTTTAAAGGATTAAAAATTTTCTATCTAAATAAAAAGTTATATCGTAAAAACAACATATGAGAATTACATATGTTGCTTTCTCCGGCACCGAGATCCAGTTTGTGTGAAAGTGGTGAAAAAAGGTGTTAATTTTACAAAAAAGGAGGGGGAGGAGAGGGAATGTGTGGGGAAAAGGATGGGAAGGGTTATGATTTCTTCCCTGCACACTGAGGAAGTCTCAGCAGAGAACCTACAAATGTCCTATGAACAAATTGTACTGGTGGCCATACATATAGCAGCATTAGTTTATATGCACTAAGGACTCGTTCAGCTCTGCCTTACAGAATTAGGCTCTATGGGAGTCCACTGGATTTTGTGGGTAGTTGATTGACACCAATATCAGCAGATATTTTTTTTTTCAATTCTCTCTTTACTAGATGAAGAGTCAATAGGTTGGTGTACCTCCACTTCTTAGTTGTGCAAGGCTAGAAAACCTTGAAGCTCAATGTCATTGAAATTAAACACCCAGATATACAGGAATTTTATTGGTGTATCTGAAATCTCCAGGACTTTTCAATTAGCTTGAACTAACTTAGTAATTTTTTTTTTTCTCAAACTATTTTAATGTCATGTTTACAGTGGTATGAGGGTCTATAGAGGGTTCTTGAAATGGGGAGAAAATTGTAAGTAGCTTAAAGAAACTAAAATTAGGTTTGATTTGAGCTCTGAGTGACAGCTAAGGTCAACAGTTTCCTAAATTTTTTTGCCAATGTCTGTTAATCATGTGAGAAACCCCAAAACCAATATTTTCAGATTGTTAAATTTCACATGATAACTATCCCTCCCTTGGAAATAGCCAGGTGAGGTCAAATGGTGATTGAGTAATGTCTTCTTCCTTGCCTACATGGCCTACTAACTTCATTTTTTTCTTATCTTACCTTAGGTCAGAGCAGAGAGCAGAGCCCAAAGAAAAAGAATTCCATCCAAAATTCATGCCGTCTCCAGAAAGTCATTTGTGGAAAGTAGATGGCAAACCAATCAAAATGTCTCATCAGCAAAATTAGTATTTATGAAATTAGTGATGGAGCAGAACTGGCAGAGTGATTGCATTATAAACACTCAAAATGTAGGGGGAGGGAACAGAGATTTTGCTCATTTTCCCTCCCACTGCTAAAGCACTGTATTTAATTGACTTACAATTTTTCCCCTAATATATTTCTTTATGAAACCTGCCTTGAGCAATGGATACATGATTGTTCACCGAGGGTTGTGCCTCATTTGTTCCTGTAGATTGTGCCTAATTAACGCTAACTTGTCTGTACATAAAAAGTACAATAGGCTGTCCTTTCCAATTTAATTCCGACAGTTTAATCGAATCTGTATTCTTTCAAAAATAATTAGATCATTTACACTTCATTAACATGTAATGTAATGTTGAGGCATTCATCATAATGATTTCTTATTTTTCTTGTGCAATATTATCTCCTCTAATGAAACTGTTAACACCATGCATGTCTTAATTAGCTTTATCATATCACTGACAATTTCAGGGAGAGCTACAATTTTACAAATGAAATTAAATTAGTTCAATAGGTATATTTGAAGAAGAATATGCTCTATTAATGCAAAAATATTAGAAACAGGGTTACCTTTATATACCATCTAGCAGTTTCTATAGTAATTTTTTTCAATCTTTCTCTCAACAATGTTCATGTATCACTTTTTTCTTTCTTCATTCTAAACAAAGTGATGATAGACCTCTCTCAAATATATTAAGCCATCATAGGAAACACTCATAATAACAGAGACCGTAACACACCCTCCCACCTCATAACCAAATCGCTTTGATACTGGGAGGAGTTCCTGTGCAGATCTTGGTGTCCCACCTCCAAATACCTCTGAAAGCGTTGTTTCTGGATTAAAACTGTGAAGGAATTCTCTGAGCCGCTTCATGGAAGACGTATTCACTGTATCCATGTTTGTAAACCTTGGCCGAAAATGAGTGGTGCTAGGGTCTAATCCTGCATATTGCTAAGAAATCACTACTCCCATGGGCCTGGAAACCTCCATGTTAGCAAACATCTTTCAACAAGTATTTACAAGCCATTCGCATTCTGACAACACTCTTGCTACTGAGGATGTGTTTGTAAATGTTAGTAGAAAACAAATTGCCATGAAGCATCTCCTGGAAGGTACTGAGTACCCATAGCTTCAAAGGAAAGCCAGTGACAGTGTTGTGCTCAGTATTTCATAGGAAGCATTCTGCACCTGCCTGGTTTGACTTTTAAACTAGCTGAAGGTCCTAAAATGTTTTAGAGACGGATAAGCTTCTTTCCCTCAATTCACAATCTTGCCACCACAAGGAGTGTGCCGTATTCCTGTCTACTGCAGCTGAGTGAATATTGTGAAGCAAAACAAAAATTGTACGCAATTTTTAGAATAAAATAAACAGATTTGTTGCTATAAGTGTTCATGACCTTTTAAAGTTTCACAAACAAACCATAGGTGGGAACATCAAAGAACATTTTTTATTAAACAATTTTGAAGAGGAAATAATTCTGTAAATATGAGAGTCCATCTGAAAACAATTTATAAGCAAGCTAGAAGGCTAAATTAATCAAACCATTTGCTATAAATAGATTCACTAGCACTAACTACTTCTACTCACTTTGCAAAACTGAAGCAGAGATAATTGTATTCATTTCTCTTTATTTATGTACAGCCAAAGGTTGTGGTACAAAGTCTGGTGGACCATTACTGATAAAATTGATAATGATAGTATCTTTGAGTCCCAGAGGTCTCGTAAGCCTTTTAAAAGAAAATGCTACAGATCACTTTTAATAAATTTTAATACATTTTACTAAAATCCATGGACATAATATAGATCAAAAGTCAAATTCTGACCCTTTCATGCTAACCTGCAATAGCTTTTAATTTCCCTAGTCCTATTTTACATTTTAAGGAATTATAGTATGCACCGAAACCTTATATAGCATAATTGATTTTTGATCCTTTTTCACTAACATTTTGACTGTTGATTTTCAGTTTTCTTGATACTTCTTTTTTTAAAATAGTAATGTAACTTATCCAAAGCTTATTAATGCAGCAGCAGAATGTCAGGAAAACAGTTTTAGCCTGCTTTATCAATTTTAAATATGTAAACAATATTTTTTAAAAAAGATAAACTCGTCAATTACATAATGGCAAATACTAAGATTAGAGTTTTGTTTATGAGTTAGATGTTTTTTCCTTTACCTGAGAAGCTTGAGAATGTAGAATTTTAAGAGGATTGAGAAAAAACACGCTATTTGCGTGTGTGTTCAATAGAACCATAATGTTACCAGAAATGCTCCAGTGTTTCCTGAATTTTTTAAAAAAAAGTTGTTACCACATTCTTTGATTTATCACTCTAAAGTGTCTTGAACTGTTAACACCAAATGTTATTTCTTTTGTTAGTTTTGCATGATAAGCCATCTTTATAATGTTTGGTTTAATTTGTTTCATTTTATCATACTGTAAGGGAAGGATTGATCAAAATCAGCAGTTCTCAGAATTTGCAGAGAACTAAGCATGTGCCGTGAGGGGAAGGAAAGAGAAGTGTAGATATTCATTTTCAAGTAGAAAGAGAAAAATTACAGCTCATCCCAGTTTATACCAGACGGGAAACTCCAGCTGATCACCTTCTTTATGTCTTTCTACATTTCCCAATATGTCTTTCTACATTCCCCAAAGGTGTCATATCTTGGGTCATCAAATGACAAAATCTGAAAGCTTTTGGAGATGTTTTTTCATCAATTTTGGCAAATATAATGCAAAAAAAAAAAAAAAAAAAAAAAGTCCTTCCCAAATCCATTCCTAAGCATGGATTGATTTGCAGATGAAACTATTTAAATGAAAATCTTATTAATTTCTGCATTAGGGAACAAAGCATCTATATTTGTACAATTTTTTTTTTGGTTAATCATAGGGTATACATGCAGACATGCAAACAATTGAGACAGGCAGGTAAGAGATCTATACAGTTTTTGTAGCCCTTTTAAGATACTGAGCAAAACCTTTGATTCTTTTTTTTTTTCTTTTTCTTTTAGATCCTGATTGGCAGGTTAGATGAGTGTTTGCTAACTTCTAATGGCTTTGGTTTCATATACTGACCATTTGTTTGAATGTATTCTGCTGGCATACTTAAGGTTAAAAGTGTAGGTGCATGACAGGCAATAGGCTTACACCTGTAGTCACGTGCTGGGAGATTTATAGAGGCAGCACTAATGTGGCTGCTTACACACTATACCAGCCTTTCTGCTTGCTCTCATGCTACTCAGTAGGCAGAGCCTAAGAAACTCCCATTCTTCCAAAACATCCTGGACTGCCGACCAAGATGAAGGAATTTCTAGTGTTTATTTTGTATTGTATTATGAGATCATTCACTGTAGCCATCATTCACTACTCATAATTCTCATTTCAAAACACGTTCTAACAAAGCATCTAATCCAAAGTGCATTAGTTTGCAGAGGTGGAGCTCACATATGCATGGTACTTTTCTCTTTAAAGTTCTCACACCAACCCATGTAAATAAGTAAGCATTATGAACCCCTCATTTTACAGCAATGAAAATTGAAACAGATATTAAAAGCCATTTTCAGACAGAACTTAAGCTAACTGTAAAAAAGGGTTCCCAACAGGCCCAGTCCAGGCTGTTACGTTTTCAGTAGGAAATGGTAAAGATGGAGAAACTGAGGAAATTTAGGCCATCATCCCTAATATACTCTCAGAGCATGATATGCAAAATGTGGAGCATCTACAGGTGAATTGATTTCAAAAGAAATTACAGATTTGACTGATGTCTTATAAGCTTTACCCTTACATATAATTTGATATTAGAACCTGCCGTTTGGTTTTCTTGATTTTGTACCAATGGGTATTCTTTCTCAGCATAAATAACACAATATTTGAGAAAGCTAGAATAATGGTAAAAACATTTTTTAAAGTAGAAATAAATGTATACAATGTAATGATTATTATAATAATATAGCGTTAAAGGTAAGAAGCCCAAGTGAAGCACACTGCCAGATTATTTCATAAATAAATGAATGTTCATTTTTACCAACAATGTAAGAGTAAATTTCTTCAAAGTTTTAAGGCCAAGTTATTATTTTATTTACTACTATTTTCCTCCATCTGCTTCAGCTGAGGGAAAACTCTAGATCTCCTGCACTAAGAGAGGAAATGTTAATGTTGACTTCTTCAGAGGCATTTCTCACATAACATAATTAAGCACTGGAAATCACATTACAGCAGTTTTCTAAACCATAGAAAGAATCACCAGTGGAAGACAAATACTTATGAAGAAGACAAATAATTTTATGTACACTTTTCAATAAATATGTTAATTTATCCCACAAACAGATTTATTTGAGAATATGATGTTATTTTTGGTGCTGTATTTGTGTAGTTAAGGCTTGATCCTCCCTCCAAGGGGGTTATAAATGATTAGCACATCGGAAAAATAAAACTCTTATCAATATGCCTAAGTATGGATTTAGAGCTCTATATTTAGGTAATCGAGCCTGGTCTTCATCATATTATGTCAGTTTACAGGTATTTGGTATATTTGTGTTTGGATTAAAATTTCTTTTTTAGTATCATTATTCTCTTCCAATAGTTATTTTTCAGATTCTCCATTACTTGGGTATGTGCCATGTCAGGTATTCTTGCATAATGATTTCTATGGGCAAGCTAAATTAAGTTCAGTTGTTTATACAGTATCTATTTGATTTATGTCTATATTTGTTTGTGATTGTCTTTATGGTTGTTAGTGTTAATTAGAGAATCAATAAAAAAGATTTTTTAATGAAATGAATATATAGAAAAACACTCTGTTATAATATACGGTGTTATTTCTATAACCCAGTGTCAATATCCTGTATTACCTCCTTTTCACAATCTTACTGTGAAAATCTACTGGAAGATATTTCAGAGATATGCAAAGGAGGCTTTTGCTTCTTTTCTAAAGCAACTCATGGGAACATCTTTAAGTTTTCTGACATAATAATTATTTGTTATGGAACTACAAGTCCAGGGGAAAGAACCTATTGCTCTGCTCTTAAATTTTTTCCAGATTTTTGATTCTTCTTTTTTCACCCCCTCTTACTCAATTAATTTTTCAGGCTTCTGGCACCATGAAGCTTCTCCTAAATTCAGTTGATAATAACAATGTCCCTATTCTGCATCTCCTTAATATTTATGTGTTTGAGCACCAATTTGTCAAAGCACTGTGAGACCTTCTGAGTTACATGCTTAATGCTATTCCTTCATTGATACACTCAAGAGTTCAGCACATACTAACTAGTACATACATTTCTGAATGATGCCCTCAAAGCTCTGCAACAAAGCTCAGCTTGATTCCCTGTAGGTGATACTGCCTGATCCTTCTAGCAAGCAGACTTCTCCTTTCTTGAGCCAACATTTTTGCTGGGAAAAATCGTAGAATCATAAAACAATTGGAGTTAGGAGGGAACTCTAGAATGTCTGTAGTCCAATCTCCCTCCCAAAGCATATGTAAATTCAAAGTTAGATCACATTGCTTAGGGCCCTGTCCAGTTCATTTTTGAAATAAATTTGGTGATGGGAGGGATCTGAGACAAATCTCAGACCATTCATGGCTATCTTGCTAAAAATGTAGTAGGACTTAATATTAAAATTTGTCTCCCCTCCCCCCCCAAAAATAGAGCTTAAGAAGATACAAACTATCTGTTTTCTGGTGGTTTCAGTTTTGGAGTGGGGTTTTTTTGTTACAGCCCAATTAAAATTATTTCTGTTTTTCACTATCTGTGTCTCCACAGTTATTCTGAGACATTTGCTAAATGCAGGGTGTTTGGGTTTTGTTTTGGTCTTTTGTGTACTTTTCAGTGGCCAGTTCAATTTTCTCTCCACCATTTGTTCAGCTCTCCACTACATCGTTTAAACTGATGTTAATGTATTTGTACAATCCTACTGTGAAAGAGCCTGCTCACCACCATAACACTAGCAGCTGCACTAACGAAAGAGCCAAAGATACCAATTGCTTCTGAGCTGAGTCTGTTGGGCGACATTCAATCATACAGACTCCTTCTTCCCTCCCTGTAAATCCCCCACCTGACTCTCCTTTCCCTCGTTGCCTCTCAGGTGCCTCCCTGCTGGGATCCAGGTCTAGCAGCCACAACTTCTCTCTTCATGCCATCGCTCACAACAGAGGGACAATACTGCTATTGCTGCTTCTCAACTCCTTAGTCAAAACAGTTCTGTGTTGGACAGCTTGGCTTCCTCTCCTACCCTGTTCTGGAGCACTGGTGTAGCTGAAGCAGCTTTGACTGGGGAGAAAGCCATGGGGCTTGAGGGAAAGTGCAGGGAGGAAACTCTGATTTCACCCTCCTTTAATCTCTACCCACTGGCTGGTGTTTTCTGGCTAAAAAATCTGAACCCTCAAATCAGTTTCAGCAATCAGAGCCAGAAGGGTTCAAAGCAGCTCAATACAGTAGCAGTCTGTCTGAAGGGCATCACTCTAAGTGCTAAACAGTCTGTAAACTTGACTCACTTTGGAGGTTGTAAGACAAGTTTTGATGAGATAGCTAAAACATGATTCATCCCAATATACTTTTGTTATGTACAGATACTTCCAGTCTCTGCCTTCCTAGGCAGGCTCCTAGGTATTGAATCAGAAGTTTTGTTACTGCATTCCTTTTTGTTTAGGAGTGACTTCTACATCATATGTTACTGGAAACTTATTCCATGAAGGCAGGTGAGATTTTATGTGATTCTAAGTGGTAGCTGCGGCTCCCTAAGTCATAGCTGAGACAGTTTGAATCCAAGTGGACCATCGACTGCTGAAGCTCATGGTATCTTAGCTTCTGTGATAGGAGTGCTTTGAGCTAGCCACGGCAAAGCATAGAGATGTCAACATCTCCTGCAGCAGCAAGCCTGAGTAGGCAGGCAGGAGCAGCCTGTGAGCAGCGGGATGGAACAGCCTAACACAGTACAGAGGCTGAAATACTGTATCTCTACTCATCAGATCCACACAACAGGACCATCCACTTTTATCCCAGTAAGGACGCAGGGTAGCAGCAGCATAAAATTTAGGGAAAGTCCTTTTCTTTATTTAGGGCAGGTTGTCAGAGGAGCTGTCTTCATATTATTTGCCCTACTATACACCAAATAAAATTTCAAAATCTTTAAGAATAGACACTGATGCTATAAAATATCTTCTTTACAAACAAAAAGCACACTTTGTAAATATCCCAGATCAGGACAAGGATTCAATGAATCAGTTTGCTGAACCTCATTTTAATCCTCTCTGGAATGTCACTAGGCTTTCCCAGCCGACATTTGCTCTATACTCTTCGCACCAGGTTGTCACCTGTTATGCCAGTGTAATTCTAAAGCAAACTACAGCGATGTTACTACAGTTTTGTATTTGTCTGAGTGAAAGCAGCATCCATCCGTTTGACGGCGAGGTATGAAAGGGAGGCAGACTGTAGCAGCATTTGCCTGTAGGAATTGTTAAAGCTGAGACCGGACTGCTAAACTAATTAGAAAATAAGCCTGAAAATAGTTTTTCCAGTGTCCCTAGAAAAGTCAGCTCCCCAGGTTTTACTCTGCCAGTGGAAGGTGTCTGACAAGACTCACCTTGCCATCCGCAAGGAGGGAGCCAGCAGCAACGTGATGGGAGCAGTTACCTGGAACTAAAGGGGGATTCACTGAAATAAATATGCCAGGGGGCTTGGAAGGCTGAATTGGCTGCCATCTGAAGAGATGGCTTCACGGCCTGTTTACACACATTGTTGAATCCAGAGCATTGATTCTATGTTTGATGTGAAAAGAAATTAAAGCCCTGGTCTCATTAGATAACCGGTTATGGTTAAAGATCACAGGGAGACTCTCTCTTCTTTTGTATGACACTGAATGGGTCTCAGCAGGCAGCTCCTTGTGCACAATTGATTTCAAGCAGAGTTTTGTCTGAAAGATGCTTCTAGATTATGGCAAGAAAGCATTCTATAATCCTTCTGCCAATGTAGTTATGTTTAACAGACATTCAACTCTTATCACTGATTGATAACACTTAACTCAAAACATATTTAAGCTTTAGGAATGTCAATATTTTGCCGCCAAGTGAAGGTGACCCTTGCTCTTCTTGTTTGCTAAGTGTGCGCAGTGGTTTGCTGGTAAATTTGTAAGGGTGGTTATGTGGGCAGGCTGTTATGGATTTGCTATCTTAGCCTGAAGTGTTTGCTGCTGATTATGTGATTAAATCAATAATAATTTCTGTTTGGATCCTGTGCTTCTGGATTCGTCTTCTCTTCCATGCTGTGGAGCAGAACAATGGGCTCCCGCACTTGAGCCTGAAGTGCTTTGTTGTTAAAGAAATGCCAAAGGTATGGCAGGTGGCTTCCAAATCTCTTTAGAAAGCAAAATATTATAACAGCTCTACAGGTAAATAAACCAGTGAGGCCTTTGTGGCAAAGGAGGTGAACATGACAGGTGCAGAATAGGGGGCTCCTTTTAATCAATGTTACTGTTTATTCTGGCTTACCTGAAGTAGTGCATATCCTGCCAAACTGCCTTCATTCCATATTAAACAGATATTCTTTTATTCTGATACAGAGGGAATTTACATTTAAACAGGCACAGCACTCACATTCACAGCATATGGTCATTCTAGCCACCCTGGCGGTTTTACATTACAACACAGGAGGTCTGTGTGATGCACTTCACAGGACAAAGAGGATTTCCTCTCTCTTTCTTTTTCTCCCTCTCTCTCTTTTTCCTTCCCCCTTGCCCTCCTCCCTTACCCCTTATACACACACAGACACAGAAACCACCATGGAGCAAAGTATATTAAGAATTCCTTGGCGTTCTGCATGCAGTATGAGCAATAGATCTACAGCAGGGAAAAGCAGTCTATTTTCCTTAAGTTGCTCTAGGCTGCAGAGTTGAGGTTTTTGGGGGGTTTTTTGGGTTTGTTTTTGTTTGGATTTTTTTTTTTTTCTGTAACTCCTCTCCAGCAAAGGACACCAGCACAATTATTTATAATAACTCATGTATCAATCTGAGCCACTCTGGATGAATCTTCAACCCTTGGAGGAGTATCTTCCCTTAATCCTTCTTTCCAAACTCCTTAGTGGCTAAAGGGGCTTTACCTTGCGAGCAACTTTTGTGCTGCTCAAGCTCTCAGCAGGAAAATCTGGGACAATTCAATGTCCCAGCGGAAATCACTGGGACACCAACAGATCTTTTAAAATCAGAACATCTGGTCAGTCACCTTATCCCATTTGGGTAAACAGAACTTTGTTAATCAGGCTGTGTTAGAAAACTGATTGAAACTGAAGGTAGTTTAACGGTTATAGGATAGCACTTGGCTAATGTTTTAACACTGAGAGCATAGCGTACTGTGATGGACAACTGTGCTAATCAGTTCTTTTAAATAATAAATCGCTTGTAGCAATGTTAAATATCACTTTAAAAATGGCAAAGCAACCTCAGGGAATGTGTTCCTCTCTGTAAAAGAGGAGTTTCCTAAGGTGGTCATTCATTTATTAACAGCAAAAGGCACTGTTCATTCAATATATTTAATTAATGCTGAAGCTGAGGTTGAACAAATTAATTTTGACTCATCTCAAAACTTTTTCAGAATTCCTACCAAGCTCTCATGTTAGGGCCACACTGATGGCACTCTCACAATGCAAGGAAGAGAAGCTAGGGATGAAGGAGAGATGAAAAAATCCTAAGGGTAAAAAAATACCTATTTAAATAAAGGTCAGAGAAAATGAAATCTCCTAGGCTTCAGGAGGAAGAAATTTTGTCTTCAGCAGCATCAGATACTACAATGAAACTCACTGTAGCAGTATATAAACAAAAACAATGTTGTAGAGCAAAGGTTTGAGTAAGTGTGTAAAAAAATTCAGCCCTGCATAAGTGGAAGAATGAAAAACAGAAAAAGGATGTTCAATAGTCATATGCAAGTTTTATAAATCCCAATGGCATAGCTTTTTTCCCCCCATTTCTAAACATATTAAAAAAAAAACTAATTCCATGTGCAGGATGCTGGTTTTGAAAACATTTGTAGGCAGAAAGTTCTGTATATAGATGTCTTCACTAAGGCCACAGCTGACCTGCAACACAGAGAACTGTCCCTGTTTATCTGTTGCACTTAAACATCTGAGCTGAATGTGTCTCACAGCAGCCATCAGTGTGTGACCTTTGTTAAGGAAGAGGTACTTCAGGTGGACCTGGAGTGCAGGGTTATGTCTGCAGCTGCAGGGCAGGGGGAACAAGTCTTCCACTACCAAGCCCACTTTGTCAGTTTCTATCAAATGATCTGCTACTCGCATTGAAAATGAAAGGTGGGTTACTGCAGGAAGATACACTATTCATAACTTTAAATGCTACTTTGTTGTGAAAATAGTAAAATCAACCAAGCCTGGGGCAGATAGAGGAAAATTCATGGTTCCACACTCTGGGTGAGATCAATGTTTACAGTGGGAAAAAAATACAAGAAAGAAAGAAAAAGAAAGAAAGGAATGCTTGTCCTGGCTCTCCTCACTGTAAATCAGAACCAACTCTACTTGAGTCAAGGGATTTACACAGTGTTTGATCAAAATTGATCCTACTGAATTCAGTTACACAAATATTTTCAGAGAACCTTATTCACAAATTTTAAGGGGACTGACAATAATTGCCAGCCTTGAAGAGGAATGATCATGACTTGGTAGTTTCCTACTGCTCCAGGTGTGATGTTTTTCAGTGGCTTTGTTTTTCAAATACGATAGCAGTTAGAAGGCTTTGGTGCAGGCTCCAAGGGAAAATTCACAGAGTCAAATGGGCAGAATCTGGCCCCAGTGATGATACCAGCTGTATTATACCAATATATTATACTAATACGTTGTTAGTACTATGAGGAATATGAAAAGCAAGCTGGCGAAAAGTAACTGAGAGTAAAAATGTTTCAAAATGTATAGGATCGTTAATCGGGCAGCTAGTCTGTGTGAAAAGGGCACTGCTCCTTTTCTGTCCCTGTTGCTGTGCTGGTGGTTGACATGTGCCTATCTGAAACCCACACAGCCCAGAGAAGGAAATAGATGGAAGGTGTTACATGCGCAGGATCCTTTTATTGTCCTCATTTTTTGGCCAAGAAATCTCATCATGTTAGTTATTTTAATTCTTCCATGTAAGTGCAAGGCATACTGCACAGAGGAGGATACTGCAACAGAGAAGGTTGCATTTGATCTGCCATTGTATGCCCCATGTTGCATTTTCCACTCATATTCATTTGTTCTTTGACAGCAATCAGCAGAGAAGAATGACAGGAACTAAGAGACTTCAAATCCTCCTAAATCTGCTGATATTTTCAATCCTGAAATACACACTTTATAATTCACAGAATCACAGAATCATCTAGGTTGGAAAGGACCTTGAAGATCATCTAGTCCAACCATTAACCTAGCACTGACAGTTCCCAACTACACCATATCCCTAAGTGCTATGTCAACCCACCTCTTGAACACCTCCAGGGATGGGGACTCAACCATCTCCCTGGGCAGCCCATTCCAACGCCTAACAACCCGTTCTGTAAAGAAATGCTTCCTAATATCCAGTCTAAACCTTCCCTGGTGCAACTTGAGGCCATTACCTCTTGTCCTATCGCTTATTACTTGGTTAAAGAGACTCATCCCCAGATAGCTGCTGTTGGGATATCCACAACTTTCCACTGTGAGTTGCCATGAAGGGAACAGTGTTGTCTGAAGCTGCGTGTTTTTGAACAGCCCTTTAGGTATGCATTTTCAGGGTGAGAGTGCAAAGTGAGGTGATAGGCTAATTTTGGTACTTCTTTCTTTGAAAAAAATTCCTCTGTTAAACATATTTTGAGATCAGATATATGCATGAGAGGGTTACTTTTCTTTTTTTTTTTCCCCAGGTTATTCTGATGCTGGATTGCTATCTCTCACCATTGCCAATCTAGTACAAATATAGATGCAAAGACCCCTGCAGCATTAGGGACATGGTACTTCACAGTCTGCTTCACGCCTAATCTGGACTGGTTGGTTTTAGGTTAAGGGCAATGTGTGCTTCTTCTTTACCTGTCCTTTTGTTCTTGGAAGTACCGTGTCACAACAGTGACTTTTGTAAAGTGGATATGATCACTCACTGCAGAATCCCTCACAGCAGTGCTGGTTTAATTAGCTGATTTTAGAAACCATGCAGATATTTGGTTGTTGTTGGTCCAGGTACTGGTATCCCCAGTTATCTGTGTACATTTGATGTCAAGGTCCTGGAACAGTGCAGTTCTAGCTAGACTGATGTTGGCTTTCCAGAGCAGGACTGTCCTTTCACTAGCACGGTAAGTCAGAGAGAAGAGTCCTGGATTTTGCTTGTTCACGGCCAGACGATTTAATACATGGGACTTACTCTTGCAGGTGCGTGCGAATTCCATGAATCTTCTTTTTGCAGCTATCATCTCCCTTCTCCTGTTTTTTAAGAGAAAATCACTCATCAAAACAAAGCTTCTGGCCCTGAAGAATGGATCACCTAAATCTCTGCTGATTTTAGGGGCTTTGTGTCAGCCCATTCCTAGCTTCTGTGGCACCTTTGGGTGGTCTGAATTAGGCTTCCCACAGGACACTCCCTCTCAGGTAAGTAAAAAAAAGGATAACTTTGACTGTCCAGCAGCCCCATTCTTTTTTGGTAGGAGAATTTTCATAGTCACTTGGGTGCAGAGCCTGTACCATTTGAAACACACTGAGTATTGCCTCATCTGACTGTTTCTGAGGGCAAAAAGTGACAGTAAAGGGTTCTGCTTCAACCTTCACTGCATTTTGGCAGGGTCGTAATGTATATCTCTACACATATACATGTGCAGATGTTTGCACATGTTTGTGTGCCCACTTTTCACAATTCACACACTCCTAAGAAGATTTTGCCTTGCATTTTCATTTGTTCAGATATAGGCTCACCACTCTAACTAATTCCACCCCCCACCCTCCCTTTTGCTTTTCGTTGATGTTATACTCATTTTACTCTGAGCAAGCTAGTTTGTTCCTGTCCTCTGAGGAAGTTCAAGGTATAATGAGTAAAGCATCCGGATTAATTAAGCAACCTGGTGCAATTCCCCCTCCCCCACCCCCACTCCTCCTCCCATGAACTAGGTTGGATCTAATCCAAACCAAAGCAGTCCTCAAAGTCAGTCTTCAGCCAACAGTCAGTCCATTCTGCTGACATCTGAAGAATGGTTTTACTATATAAATGATAAGAAATACCCTTGCTAAGACAAGAAGCCCTTTAAAGACATTACTGTCACCTTCTCAAATGTTTGCAGTGACTCCAGGCTCTTTCCAAATACTGTACAACATTTGCAAACTTTTCTGTTGCCAAGCATCCCAGTGAAATGTGATGCTTCAGAGCATATGAACTAGATGCCCACAGCATCTGACTCTTCCGAATGTCTCAGCACCACACACAGAGCAGCGTAGACAAACTCTTTCCCTTTTATTTATAGTAACTTAAACTTGGGCAGCACCAGGTATGTCAAATTACCTTGCTCATGAATCTTCAGGAAATTATTGCTCTCTCTACATAGTGCCATGTCCTTTAAAATGTGCAAGGGGGAGGGCATTGTGTTCCCAACTGGGGAGCTGGTGTTTTAATGCATGTAACTGATACTGATTTATGCCCTGGACAGAATTTATAGCAAAGCGGAAAAGGTTATGTTTTCATTGAAAATTTACTTCCATCAATTTCTTTAACCGTCTATCTTTATGCAATCTCAGCAACTATCTCAGTCAACCCAGTGAGTCACTGGGCTCTAAATGAGGGGACTGCTGTAGACTGTTTATGTATCTCCCTTGTGGAAGATTGTTGCCATTTACTGCAGAGGAGTCATTTAAAATAGGGGGCACAAATATATTTCTGCATCATGAATGTTTTGTGCATAATTTAGATTAGGGTATTAGTATACCATGCTTGCACATTTCCTGCCTCTTACACAAACCTCTTTATGTTGTCTTCTATAGGCAGTAGATGTGATACACAGCCAGCTCAGACAGATAAAGTATTAATGCCTTGGTCACCTGAGGTTACTAACTTTACTGATGTGACAGGATAGTTCTGGTTTGAGCGAGTGTGTCCTGGACACAGGAGGGCAGATAATGCATAATGTTCTTGTTTTGCATAGTGGAACCGTATCATTTTATGTCACGGGGAGGCAGAAAAGCCCTAAAGATAAGTTTGAACAGAGGGAAAGCATAAGATTTATTTATTGCTATTTTCTAAAAGAAGAGTCTGCAGAATTAAGGGACCTGGGGATCCATTCTCCAGCTAAAATCATTAGAATCTTCAATAAGCATCTGCTATTTGGCACTCTATCCGTGCCTCCTACACAGCAGTGACTCTCTGGTCAGATGACTTCTGCATATACTTTTGAGGATATTGATTGGTAGGAGAACCATATTGTCCTGTATCCTCCCACTTCATCTCATGTGACAGTTATAGGGAGGGAGGATGTTAAAAGTCTCTAGCAATGGTGACTGCCTAAGGGTGAAATGGCAAAATGACCCATTCGTATCACTGTCTACATAAACAAGCTGGGCTGAACGCTGGACTTAGCTTTGAGCGGCAAAGATTCGCTCTGCCTTCTCCTCAGACTCGTCACTGTGCTGTGACAAACCGGTTCAAGAGGAGTGGGCAGAATATGAACACCTTTTAGCAAAATGCCATTGCCTGAGAAATTCTAATGGGAAGGGAATGTTTTACAGCAGTAACTACAACACTAAGGTTGATGAAGTGTAAATTTCAGTGATCCAGAGCATGCAGAATTCTTCTGAATAAATGTTTTTAAAATACACCTTTCTCCATGTGAAAACCCTTTAACAGGTGTTGAATTTTATACAGGACTCAGTAGCAGAAAGCTCTGCAGCTGCATCTTGCCAGATGGGGAGCTGCACATGACTGTAGCAAAAGAGCACGCCTGGCAGGACTGAGGATTTTAGAGTTGCAGCTCTAAAATCCTTCTTTAGACTTAGACATTGATATTCCAGTGACAGTGAAGAAAGATGCATTTTTCAAAAGGGATGTACACAGCAGATTGCAACACAAGAGATGTTTGTAACACTTGCAGATCCTCTGCAGTTTAGTGGGAGCTCAGAACATTGTGGGAATCACTGGGCCACATTGCCAGTAATTACACTTTCCAGAGTTTAGGGTATTCTCCTTGAAAGTTTTTACCACAAATACTTTACAAATGTGCTGCAGAATAAGGAATTGCATTATTATACACCAGGTGCACCAGTTTTCATAAGTTTATTGAAAGGAATAACTTTTTCTTAATCATCAACATAGACCAGCTTGAGTGTGCATCTGTTCTCCTCATGGTTCTGTTTTTTAAATCTCACACCTGGACAAGATATTTGACAGTGACTCCCTGCAATGGAGAAGCACCCAGGAGGTGCAAAGGTGAGCTCACAGTGATGCTCAAAGAGGACTGGATTTGAAGGACTGTTAGTAATCCTGACCAGAGTGGAACTGAACTCTGAATCTTGAGTTGGAGCATAAAACCACTATTTTTCTTTTACCACTGCACACTTGTACCAGGGTGAGCTTCCTTTGAAAGCCACAGCACAGATGTCACTCCCTTCTCTAGTTCCCTTTTGTAGAATGGTCCCGGGTTTTAAAAGCTTTACATGAGATAATTGCAATTAAATGAAGACTCATATTCTCAGTTCTCCTATATAACATTTTAAATGATTGCTATATGCAAGATTACAAAAACAAGGTTCCCATGTGAGGATCAATTAGTTCTTCCCTAGTCAGGGTCCACCACACAGTGCATCAACACCTCACCAACCAGAATCTTTTCGGCTCTAATACTTGTTATTCATAGTTTTCTGTACCTTTTAATATAAGCCATTTTTCAACACCTCTGTACCATAGCATCACTCTCTTAAGTTTCAACAAATGCTAAATCATCCTGGGTGAAATCCTAATGTTTTTTATTGCTTGAAATCATCAGGATTTTTTTTTGTTATAATAATAAGTATCAAAACAGCCTCTGCAAAAATGTTTGCAGGTAAGCAATGACACGAATGAAAAGAAGGGAGATTATTTCATGAAAATTCAGTCTTTGTGTGCTTTGTTTTGTGCTTCAGATAATTCTGTTCAAAATCAATACAGCCAGCTCTGCAATAGCTAACTAACAGCCTAGAATTAGTGCAATCAAATGGTTAAAAGTTAATTGAAACCAATGTGTGTTGAGATCATAGTGTGTTTTGTTTAGGGTTTTTTTTTTTCCCCAAGCAAAGTGCTAAGTGTTATTCAGTCACAGAGCATAAAACAGGTCAAAGTCAGCAAGTCATATAAGGAACAGGATTAATGCACTATGGTGCTAGTGGGCTAACGCACTGCAGCAGCGCACCAGTGGCTAAATATTTAAATTATATGTATGTCAGTGTGCAGAACAACTTGAAAGAAACCTGCTTTTTCCTTCGTATAGTCCGGCTGTGAATTCTGAATAAATTCAAGTTCAGAGCAGCCACCCCCTCTGACTATCACAGAGCTAACTGGCCTATTGTGGTGCTGCTGCCATTTTCCCCCTTCATTTTTTTCTCCCAGCATACTGGGGGTATTTTCAATTAAGAAGAATTCAATTTTGAATCACAGTTTTGCAAAGGGTTCAATGCTAATGAGTAAACATAGGAGGACTCGGTAATAATAATTCATAAGCAGCAGGAAGAAAAGTGCATGCTTTGTTGTTGGACTGGTTGGAGCCAGTTCATTTTATAGAATTTCATGCCAGCTACACTCCATAAATTTTTCACAATGATCATAAAATACCTTTTTATTTTATTTTTTTTCCTTTTGTTGCTCTCCAGAGTTTATTCATTACACATGAAGCATATCTGTGCTGTGAAATCCGTTACTAAATACCTCAGGACCTGTCATGCCACTGTAATTTAAATTGAATGTAACAATAATCCAGCCTGATTGCCCAGCTCACTAGTTAATGTGAGGATATTTGACTCTGTTAATCACCACAATAGCCAGGTCACATTTCCACCATTGCATAAGTAAACAGATTAACCGGCATGCAGTGCAGCCCTAACAAACAGCTCGCTGGTGACATTTGCAGCACAGCAAGATGCAGCCTCACCACGAGAACAAGAAATTGGCTCTGGCGTTACAAACCACAATTTTAATAATATACATGAAACACCAGAAACTTTTAGAAATGGGTTTAGGTAAAATACACGCACATTAGAGAATTATCCATTATGAGCATGGCGCCTGAGGCAGGCAGGTTATTCGTCGCATGCACATGTACACACAGAGAGTGAGTTCAGTGAATCTCACGCTAAAGCTTTGTTGCTCGTCTCAGAAATAGCTCACACTACAAAGCGATTTAGGTGGATTGATTTTATATTATGTGAGATCTGCCTCTCACTGTGCAACGTGTTACAATAATCAGATTTTCTGTGTTTTGGTTTTTTCCTTGATCTTACGTTAGGCATAACTGTGAGCAACTTCTAGATTCCAATTTTAGCTGCCTCTCAGGTCACAACTTTTGAATCTGCATGTTGTGATGGGTAAAAAAATTACAATAGGTGCTATGGTAAGATTTTTTTTTTGCTCTTAGTTTAGTACATGTTAAAAAAAAAAAAGAGAGAAAGAGAGAAAGAGAGAAAGAGAGAAAGAGAGAAAGAGAGAAAGAGAGAAAGAGAGAAAGAGAGAAAGAGAGAAAGAAAGAAAGAAAGAAAGAAAGAAAGAAAGAAAGAAAGAAAGAGCGAGCACCAGTGATGTTAAGAGCTGATAAGATTCAATCGGGTAAGATCACAGGCTTGCTATTGTACCACAATTTTTCAAAATTGCCCTTCCCCCTCTTAATCCACTTTATGTACCCAGCAGCCAGGATAAGAGCCGGAGTGGATAATATCATTTTGTTTTGTCCCAGCAATATGATGCTATCAGGGGTTGGCTGTGCTTTTAATTAAGGGAGAGCACCCTAACATGTTGGGCAAATATATGTAATAAATCTATTCCTGTACTATCTGGAGAGGAGTATTGTAAGAGCTGAGATCTTGAAGCTAAATCTAGGCCTTTGTGATCTGTTTTGCACCCAGGTTTCTCGCCTGCTGAGGAAACGCTCTCTTTTAACAATGAAAAGGTTATATATCCACCATGACTTCTGTTTTGTGCATTTTATAGGGGGTCCGAAGTCATCACAGTCTCATCACGTTAAAGCTGCCACCACTCAACCTTAGTGGCTGATATGTATTTTTGACACAGAGTAATGCAAGTAGGGTTACAGCCCAGCAACAGCAGCTCTCATTGTATTTTTGCCTCCTGCTGTCTACATTTTCCCCTCCTGTTGTTTATTTTGAGGGACAGCAAAACAGGAAGAAAAAAGAAAAAAAAAAAAAGACATTACTGCTCAGCCAGTAGTAAAACTTCTTTTATGGGCTGGCCTTGTAGCTTAGCGCTACTGACACTGAGGATTTGAGAGAGAATCCCGGTGAAGCAATACACACAGTACTCCCTTGGCTGTTCTGGCTCATGACCCGAGAGAAGCACCGAAGGAGCTCTCTTCATCTCTTTGCTGCCAGAAAAATGATTGGCTCAACACAGGTTCAAGGATGAGAGACACCAAGTCAGGGAAGGGGAGGGACTTTGCTTACTGAGTGGGGCTAGGAGGACAAAACAATTTCTCTTGCAGAGAAAGGGGGGCAAAAAAATTGAAAGCAAACATTATAATAGGACAAGAGTATATATCATCAACACACAGGCAGGTACCTGAATAGAAAGTTATGACATATTTTTCCCCCAAGAAAATATTTACAGTTCACACCACATCTACTGCCACTATTGAGTGAGGCTGGAAAACAAAGCTGACTTAGTGGTTTCACATGCTTTTATATAACCCTATAATTTTTTAAAGCGCTTTGTTTCATAAAATGAAATTATGTAGGCAATTAGTCTATACTGTGCACTAACCCCTGTTATGCCTTGGCTAGAAGAGGGAATTTAAAAGAACAAAGTTATTTCATTTTAGAAACATGTTATTGTGTATGCCCTGTAAGTTTTTCATTAAAAATTGTTACATTTATTACACAAATGAATTATTTCATTGGTCTTCCCTGATAAATGCTTTGAAAAACATGAAACAATAACATATAGTTGAAAACTGTATCTGTGACTTGGAAAAATAGATAAAGTAGAAGAGGGTGGTGACTTGGACAGCTGGAGCCTTTTACATGGACACGGAGGCCAGCTGTGGGCTGGAAACTCACTGATCTAGTATTGCTTCACCATGGGTCTCTAAGAACCTGGCTCAAATGCTGTATGAACTGTGACCCATGCTGGCGGTCCAAGGAAAGAAGGTAAGCACAGAACTGGAATGGACATAGAGGTATCCTCGCAGTCCAAAGTAATGGTCACCACCTCCTCTAACCTGTTTCTTGCTCAGACAGGGAGATGCCAGGTAGAAGAGGACTGCCTGCATCTGACAGACCTGGGGGAGGGAAGAGGAAATGAGGTTGAAGTGTTTGATCTTAAAGGACTCTGAAATGTTCCAGCATCACAGTGGGATGTTTTGGTTTTCTTGTTATATTTATTTGGTCTTGTCATTTGCCAGTCTGGTCTACCAGCTCCAGTAGATCTGAGCAGGGGTTGTTTAAAGGTCAAGCAGAACATGCCAGCTGACTCTGGGTTTCAGGCTTTCTCCTGGACTATGCAAAAGGAATCAGAAAGACCTGCTTCATCAATGAAAGCAGTGCCCTCTGAGTTGCCTGGAATTCTTTGGTTTGCCTGATTTGATACATTTTAGTGTCCCGATACATTTCTGCTCTTTTTCAGAACTAGAGAAGGGCTTGCAGAGGACCCTGTTAAGGAAGTTTGAGCTCCTGGTGTAAATTCCACTACAATACACTAGAGAGAAAGCTGGCATAACACTGCCATAAGGCATAGAGGTGAGACAACAAAGATGTATTTGATATTTCACCACTAAGAATACACCACACTAAGAAGACACCAAAGGTAGAGTTTGCTGGAGCAAATATGAGGATATGAAGGACAGAGGAATAGAAATCTGAGAATGTTTTTCATCTTTTGGCAAACGTTAGTCAAACTAAGGTTTCACGTAAAAGCTTGGTACTAGCAAATTGTATGGGTTTTGGAGGATGGGTTTTTTCCATTCCTTCTGGAATGGAAACACTGGCCAGATCATAGGTGACACTTTGCACCACTGTAAATTCTACAAATGTGTAAGCTCTCCATAACCAGTATTTGCACTGCAGCATGAGGTGTTCAGACTAATTCTACATGGGCTGGGATGCTGTCAAAGCCACTTGCAGATGCCAGGTCATTAAACATGTGCTGATGTATGTCTTAGCATGGTACAACATTTGGGCTAATTGGCCCACCCACTCTGTACTCTGCTGGAGCAGCTATATACTTCCATTTCTGGCTAGTTCACTGGCTACGTCTGTTGTGCATAGAATAACAATACCACAAGCATGCCTCTCCTAGGACAATAAAATGAATACAGAAGATAAAAGAATAGCTAAATGGTATCCTCTTGCTGACCATGAATAGATAATCAAGAACTCAGATCACTTGACTTCTAGGAAGAGGACAGAAATCACTCTGACTTATATTATATTATAAACATTTCCTCTAACATATTGAGTTACTTTCATCACAGGCTCTGTTCTGTTGCCCAGCACAGCTTCTTCTCATCAGAAGACAGTTAAATGAAGTTTCCCTTGTATCACCCAATGTGCTGAAATTCTCTGTATTTCCTATATGCTTTTGTTTTAAGCAGGATAAGGTATATGAAACAAACGTTCTCTGAAAATGTTAATACTTCTAAAATACCTCTCATACCACTTCAAATCAAGCATTAAATGATACACTTTTACAGAGCTGTACAGGGTTTAACTTGCTCCATGTGTTTTTCTAAGTACTGAAGAAGAAAAGAATCCATGAAATAATAACACAGCAGAGTAGATCAGGTGGAAGGAATCAAAATGCACGGAGAGCTCTTCAGTCTATTCACAGGTTCAGGTTCTGCCAATGACACCTGACATTCCAGTAGCAAAATACACCTTGATAATTATAGGTGTCAGTGAAGGGCAGAGCTCCGGAGAGCTGCTCACTGAAACATTACCCACTGATTTTCCTCTTCAGCTTATAACTACTTGCCTGCTTTCTTTAAACTTTACCAACAAGGAGCAGGTTTGTTTCCAATTTGAACAGAAATTCCTGAGACTGATGAAATGTTAGGTGTTGCTAGACAATTTCTGTTAATTGCAGACATTTTTCTCTGCTAGCCCTTCAGATGTAGAGAACTTCTGGAAGAGCAGGTAGAGAGGTGGGCAAGTGCCACTGCTGCACAAGTCATGCTGATGGTGCCAGACTTCCTTGCCCTTGTATTCTTGAAACTATTAGTAAAATGAACTGAATCACTGGAGTGATTATAAGGTAGTGGTCTCGTGCTGAAAACATGGACATTGACTTGCTGTTATTCTCTTCACTTTCCCCAAAGTTGGTTTTCATGGTCCCTATTGCAATCACAGGCAACCTTCTAGGCTGCTGTTTTCCAAGATTTGACAGAAGCCAGATGTACTTAGTAAACGTTATGATGTGGTCAGCGAGAAAATATGCAGTATGTATATTCCTTTATCACAGTCCCTTAACACTGGGCAATGTTACATACCACCAGGGGGTATGTTTGTTTTGCCAAGATGGTCTATAAGCATATTTTGTGATTACAATATAATCTCTTTGTAAAGATAAAACATTGTGCAGGGTTGTGAGACATTCTGGTGGAGGGCCATATGCACCACAGAGCTCAGCTGAGATAGGACTGGAGCATTTGGAATGCCCTTGCTTTGTGTCAAAACGTGCACATAAATTTACGTTTGTATTTGATGTTTTTACTGAAAAAACAAGAATCTGTTTTTTAACGGCAATGGCTTTGCCTAAATCTCCTTTGTTTCTGAAGTTACAGATTTCATACAATGTTATTTTAAAGCAACTCTATATGCACAGGATTATGATGGGATTTTCAAAGAAGTTTAAAGAGATTTCTTTACTGCTCCATTAGAAATCTTTGCCTTTGTGATCTCAACTTTTAGCTCACTGATCATCCAAAAGGGGAAGGGTAGAAATTAATTTACAGCCATGCCCTTCTTTCCAATACAGATAGATCTGAGCAGCAGAGGGAGATGCCTAATTGGTAGCATGAAAAGTTGACATAGCAGTGACATAAACAGTCAGCACTATTCAGAAAACCGTCTTCACCTTTCATGTGGCTCCATGGCTCATGTTCTTCCCCAAGTTGTCCTCAGAAACAAACTCCTCATGTGGTAGTCCTTCCCCGCAGTTCCCCAAAATCAAGCCTGAGCTAATAAGAGTCAATTCTGCCCATTCAGTAAAAAAAAATGTTCCAAAGGAGAGATGTGTGTAAATCAATGAACTTGGCAAAACCCATTGTTTAAAAATGCTTCTGTTTTAGTTATTTCATTTAGGCCTCATAAAACAGGCACTGTAGATGTTTAAGGCAGAAGTCTTAACTGATTTTGTTTCTGGTCAGGTCTTATAGATTGATTATAAACAACAGGATCATGTCCCAAGTCTCAGTGTAGTCTTCAAATACAAAAATCAAAAATTTGGTGAGTTTTATAACTCTCTGACAATGGTCCAAGCTTGTCTCCTGTCACCATATTCTGTGAAACATTGTATTGTCTAGAGAAGAGATCATGCCAAATTCAGATAGCTTGGCTTTGTGGTTTTTTGTTTTTCATTCAAAACTTCAGTCTGTCTTCAGCCAAGCCCCCATCCAGCTGCTTGCTCACTCCCAATGGGATGAGGGAGAGGATCAGAAGGCAAAAATAAGAAAACTCATGGGTTGAGATAAAGAGAGTTTAATAGGTGAAGCAACGCTGCACACATGAGCAAAGCAAAATAAGGAATTCATTTACTACTCCCCACTGTCAGGCAGATGTTTAGCCACTTCCTTGAAAGCAGAACTTCATCAAGCCATAACTCTAAATATCACCTCTTCCTCCCACTTTCCCCCAGCTTTTATTCTTGAACATGACATTATATGGTCTGGCATATCCCTTTGGTCAGTTGGGGTCATCTGTCCTGGTTGTGTGTCCTCTCAACATCTTGCATACCCATAGTCTACTGACCACAGGAGGCAGCATGGGAAAAGGGAGAAACATACCAAACCCCCAAAAAACTTCAACACTATTCAAAAACTGCTTGACAATAGCCAAAATGCTGTTTTAGTCATAAATCCAAAACACAGCACCATGTGGGCAGAGAATCTGAGAGTATGCATCTTGGAAAATTAGGTCTCAACCTTAGTGCTGTTCTGACTTGGGCCTGACTGTCCACAGCAGTCCCCAGTGAACTATTTCAGGACCTAAGTACTGCCAGAGTGTGAAGACAATCTGTTCATGTCCTGTTTTTTCTAAGTAGTAACCTTCCAGTGAGGAGCTATTATCCCAGCACAGTCTGGCACTGCAGTTCTGGGTTGCTGAGGCAGTCAGCATTGTGTCTGCTTGGAGCCAGAAAGTAGGCATCATGGAACAGTTGCAGTGAGGCTTCTGTTTTGACCTCAAACCCAAACAGATAATTACTTTTAGCATGCCATTTTTCACTTCCAGGAAGAAAAATCAAACTTATTTAGCTTTACTTTCTTAGTATAAAGTTTCCAGAAGGCTTAGTGCAGTATTTGGGTAACACAGACATGCGAGCTCAACTCCAGAGATTTCATTAAGAAGATGGCTCTACTATCTTGTGCCTGGGTCTGGCTTAGACTACAATAATTAGCATCTGTTACTGTCTTTTTGAATGCTACCAGACATTCCCATTCTCACTGAGTCTGCTGCAGGAGATGCAGACCGTACACATCTCTCTCTACTGTGTTAAAATAACAATTAAATACCAACAATAAGATTTACATTTACTACCTCCTCAACATAAGGGCAGCAATTTTGGGGTCCAGATATCCTAGCTGATGTTGTTGATTATTTCCTCACTTCTCTTCTGTTGCTGTTTTCTTGTGCATTTTGAGTAGATGACAACAAATGTGTAAGAGAGAAAAGCACCCTTCTCTAAAGTCATCATGTCAGTGACTTGGTACAGTGTAGGCTACTAGAAATACTTTTGTCTCACTCAGTACCACACATACATATTTCTTTTTATCAACTGCAAAATCTATCTGAAGGTTTTTCACAGCTTGTTAGACTTGACCAAATTTGTTGAAGGGAGAATTCTCCTGACCTGGCAGACAGTGAATATTTGGACAGAATCTGCTTACTTTATCTATGAAGTGAGTGCTTAGTTTTTGATAGTTGCTATATATAACTGCATACAAGGTATCTACAAACAATCCAATATGCTGGTTCTGAGGCAAAAAAAAAAAGAAAAAAAAAAAAAAAAGGTGGTCTTTATTTATTAGTCTCAACAATTTCACAGACAAAACAGAGACAGATAATCCAAACAGGAACCATGAAATGCCACAGCCATGAAAGGGAACATTTTCATTTCCAGTCACATTACTTGCACACGCAATCATCATCAACAAACCCTGTAACTACCCACTGCACAGTAACAGTGTTCCCTGAAGAGCCTGTTAAACTCTACTTTCCACTGTGCTTGCTCAGGGCTCCAGTACAGCCTTACCAACTTTATTGTTTTTAACACAGGTATCAGCAAAGCAGGCATGTAATTAAGGGAACATGTGAGTTATGTTTTCTTTCTTTTTATGTACAGATTGTTTTTCCTCCCTCATTTTCTTTGCCCACCTTACTATAGACACTTAATTTAAAATAGGGCCTTCTGGAAAGTTCAAATTCAATTCTAGAAAAGTATGAACATTTATAAGCATAGAAAAAACCAGTATTGATCTTAGTGAATATCAAAAAAAAGGTGAAAAAAGGCCTAAAGGCTAAATTTCCACATTTTCCATGTAGAAAGCCTGATACGATATCCACTTAAATAGGCAAAAAAGGATCCTTTGATTTGTGTTTGTAATCAGTCAGGCCTATGAAAACACGCTTAGTAAAAATATTAATGAGAATACCTCAATATCACTGCACTTATAAAGACTACTTTAAAAAGGACTGAAAAAAGCTTCTGCTATCAATATTTGATTTTAATGTAGCTGAGAGCTTGAGTTTTGGTTTTGTCTTTTTAATAGTGAGCCCTTACTTTAGGACTTACATTCTGTATTTCATCTTTTCTTAAAATGTCATTAGCAGATGTAATATTGAAAGATTGTTTTTTGATAGCACAAAGAAATGGGGAGGAAAAATGAGAAAAGTGGGTCTTTTCCATGAAAAAAAAAAAGAAGAGGAAGTCCATTCACCTTTAGCTGGAACCTGGACACAAGAATAGTTAGAGTTGACATTGTAGTGCAGGTCAGTGCTTCCCCACAGCCATGCTGCGAAACCTCATCATTTTCAGTTAAAAAATTCTATCACAAAGGAAAATACCAGACCATCGGGACTTCTAACAGCTGACACTGTTATATAATAATTTTTTTTAAAGAAAATCTAATTGCTGCTGTTGACATATTCATCACTGCAAACTTAGTCATGTTTCTTCTTGTTATTGGGATTTAAGAAAGTCATGATTATTTTTGTAAGACACACTACATATGACAAAGAGGTGCATGAACTGTTACACTCTCCACCTGTTGCACTCCCCACATACTGTTGATTAGTATATCCCATTGAGACTTCTGAACATCACTGTTGACAATCTAGCTTGTGAAGACAACCAGACATGTTTTTAAGTGAGGACCCAGCAGACAGTGGTCTGGAAGTAGGAACATCCGTTCCTTTATGTGAACCATTCTGGCAACTGTGTTTGTGAATATACATGCTAAGGTCTTTAGAACAGTCCACAAAGTGACCTTTCCTGGATCTGACTGTGTCCTCCATCTCTCTTCAAGTTGCCCGGCATGCACTGCTACCTTCACCAGCTGTGTCGTTTAGTCCTGAACATGAATAGCTTTTCTGATTTCAGACAGTGTTTGGAGGTGCCTACCTCCGGACAGTTTGACCTGCATTTACAGAAGAGTGCTTATATGCCAACCTCTACATACAGACTCACTTCAGAAGAAACAGATTACTGATTTAAAATCCATGGTCGTTTTCAGCATCCTACTTGTTTCTCAGGTTGAATGAATAATGATGGGTCACTAAGATTGAAAATTTGGTCTTCAGTCCTAATTATTTTTCTCTCTCTACAAAATGAGTATCACATCCCTGCATTTGTGTCTCCCTTATGCTTCAAAACATGCTTTGAAGAACCCATCTGGCATGTAGGGCAGCTGAGCTTAGTTCTCCCAGTGAAGTATTAGTGAAAGTTTAAAACAATGTTAACGTGGAGCAATGTCACCATTTTCTGTAACAGCTTCTTCTGTAACTGTATCCTGCACTGCATCAAGAGAAGTACGACCATCAGGTCGAGGGAGATGATTCTCCCCCTCTACTCCACTCTTGTGATACCCCATCTGGAGCACTGTGTTCAGCTCTGACGCCCCCAACATAAGAAAGACTTGGAGGGAGTCCAGAGGAGGCCATGAAGATGATCAGGGGGCTGGAGCACCTCTCCTATGAGGACAGGCTGAGAGAGTTGGGGTTGTTCAGCCTGGAGAAGAGAAGGCTCAGGGAGACCTTCTAGCATCTTTCCAGTACTTAAAGGGGGCTACAGGAGAGATGGGGAGGCACTCTTTATCAGGGAGTGTAGTGATAGGAAGAAGGGTAACAGTTTTAAACTGAAAGAGGGTAGATTTACATTAGATATAAGGAAGAAATTCTTTACTGTGAGGGTGGTGAGACACTGGAACAGCTTGCCCAGAGAAGTTGTGGCTGCCCCCTCCCTGGAAGTGTCCAAGGCCAGGTTGGATGGGGCTTTGAGCAACCTGGTCTAGTGGAAAGTGTCCCTGCCCACGGCAGGGGAGTGGGACTAAAAGGTCTTTAAGGTCCCTCCCAACCCAAATCATTCTATGACTCTATGATTCTGTGATGCTTCTGACCTAACTTCTATTTCTCACCACCAGTTACACTTGATATGGATAAAACCAAATGTTTTTTTAACCTCTCCTCTCCCTCTCTAAACTGATGAAGTTCTTCCTGTACTTCAGATAGGAAAGGACCAACCCACTCTCCAGCCACAAGATAGCTTTGATAATATGTTTGTGTTTATGACACTTCTCACTTTAAAGTTGTTTAAAAAGCTAGTCATAAAACAATTGCAGTTTATGATACACGATTGTGACAGGAAACTGAATAGACAGTTAAGAAAGTGAAAAATCTCATCAATTTTTGCCAGGAATAATTAATCGTGACACATGAGGACTTCATTTTGTTTGATGCTTACTTGCTTTGTAAACATACGTTTTAACATACCTCTAAAATATCTGTAGTGTTTTCATTAAATGTCTCTATGAAACAACAGCTATTTATAGCCCCCCAAAAATGTTGAACTGATGTAGTCACAGTAAATCAAATTGAATTTAATTCCTGGGAAAAAACTAAGAATTACAATTGCAAAGTAAACATTTCGTATATAGAAAAACAAATAGTCTGCCACACAATATGTCCTACAGCTTTACTCTACAGTTTATTTCCAAAATGAAAGTGTACATACCTGTTTCAAGAAAAGAAGATTTGTTGTGTTCACTGTTTTTACCTTCAAAGACCTTTTCAACATAATATAAAACATGGCCCTTATTGTAATTTGTCATGCTCCAGTCTGCCACTACCAGCAGGGCAACAAACCCATCAACATCTGTGGAATACAGGTATAAGGCACAGTTAAATCCTCTGCTACCTGCACTTTTTCAGATTAACATTGTATTCCAAACTGCATAAATATGTAAATATAAAAATGTGCAATCATGTGTAGATTATGACTCCACAGAGCACATGTGCTACTTTTTAAGTATGGGCTAAAGTGCTTGGCTGAATTTGGTAATACTGATGGCTGCAGTCATATTTACTTAAGCATCCATCTTCCTTAGTGTGGAAGAATTCAGAACTTGAACTGCCATAAGAACTAGGCTCTCACATAAGCTGGCAGAGGATATTCCCCTTATCTGATGAATATATGTCAGACTATATAGGATATAGGGATATACCCACTAATATTGGGATATAGGGTCTTACTCTCTGTCCAGAACTTCCCGAAGAGTGATCCAGTTGTTAAAAGGTGATAACCTCTGCAGAGTTTCAGCAAGCTGTGTTAACAGTTCTTTGAAGCAAAATATTCCCTTGTCCTTCTTTAGATATGGTTTAGCTCTGTTTTTCTCTCTCACTTCTCCCCCTACCTGTTATTCTGCCTTCAAGGCACAATCAAAGCATGCAGTAGATAGACCTTGAGATGGGGCCCACACACCAGTTTTGCTCTAGGCTTACATTTTTTTAGTATTTTCTTTAGGACAGCTTCCACATCAACACAGTTTTTTCCTCATTTCTTGCAACATTGTGTTTTGAAATGCATTTGCGCTTTTTTCACCACTTCCTCCCAATAACTAAGTCAACTTGATGCCTATTATCTCCCTTGTTGGGGCAGAGAACATGTGGTAACAGTAGTAGCAGTATTTCAAGTTACAAAATTAAAATAATCATTTATAGAATATTTCAAGGTGGTGGAGGGAATGCAGTGAGAGATTGGATGAAGCAAATATATGTGTTGGGAGAATCAGCTGGGGTTAATTTATATTTATAGCCAACAAAGAAAGAGAATTGAGTGTATGAATTTCTGTGAGCATTGTATGTGAAGTGTTTTCAGCCCACTGATGAATAGGTGGGGAGCACAGCAGGTGAGAGGATTATCAGGACAGGAAAGAACTGAGCATCCAATAACTATCGAAAGAAGAACACAGTGTAGGAATAGGAGGATGCCAAAGAATTCAAAAGTGGCATTAGACGCACTGAGATATCAGAAAGCTGCTTGTGGTGTTGGTTTGTTTTAAAATGGAGAGACAGCAGATAATGAAGAGTTGAAAAATAAATCACAAGCTGACAAAGGCAGTACAGGCCAGAAGTAATTTTTGGTTAATTGTTGCACAGAAAGTTTAGACTATATAGTAATGAGATAAAAGGGACATGTCGCTCTGTGTGTGGACGTGGTGTGTGACCAGAAGGGCCAAGCTGGGAGCTGTGTCCCTGCAGGGCCCCGCCTCGCGCGCCGGGGGCCGGCGCTCGGCACCCCCCGGGCCGGCGCGGGCTGCCATGGCCGCTCCCGCCGCGGAGCTGTCCGTGGTGCTGGGGACAGCGCCGAGCCCCCCCACATCCGGCAACGCGGCAGCGGCTCACTCCTCAGCCGGATTGCCGGCCTCCTCTTGATAGAAAACAGATTAGCAGAGTTGGAACTAAGTTATGGACATTTTCTCATGAAACTTTGTATGACAACTTTAATCATTTTACCCTGCGTTCTTTCTTGTGACCAGAAAGTAATTCTTAAATAAAATACCAGGAAGTGCTGCTTTTTTTTTTTTTTTTTTTTCTCCAGGAAAAAACATCCATTACATGAAAATCTTCTCCTTTTTTTCTGGAAATTTAATTTTGTTTTAAAGACCTTTGCTTTCTTATTGAAGGAGGACTGTTTTGTGATGATGACAGCCTACAGTTTCTCAAATTAAGCTTATTCTTAATGAGAAACTTGGACTAAAGTTGAAAAAGGACTGAGAACATTTGATTTTCTAAGCTTTATGCTTCCTTTAATGTTTGGACATTTTTATTTAGCCATATCCTACAAAGCATTTTTTACTAAGAGAGTGCATGCAGCTTACTAATTTAGCACACTGATTTAGTGCATTCAAGTTTATTCTCGTTTCTTTTCAATTCCGTATTCAAAATACAGTCTCTTAAAAGTTTCATTTCATTAATGTTGTTGCATACCAAAAACACAAATAAAGTAAACTGCATGAAAGAGGAATAAGAAGTTACTTCTAAAAAGTCTTAAATGTCAACATTCTATTCTGGTTTCCAGAGGCCCACCATATCATATAGTTAGACAAGTTTAAAGAGACTGCTAACAAGTTATTCAAAGCCAACATATAACACAGTGCTCTTTACAGTTCTTCAATCTGTATTCATTAGAGTTGCATTCCTCATCCTTTCACCAAAACTCCAGCTGAAAACAATCTGTGGTGGTTTTGCTTGAGTAAGGAAGTCTATATGGTCTTTTCATCCAAAGCAGAAACTTTGAGGTGTGCAGGGGGCATAAAAATAGGGTTACAAAATTAAATAGTGTAAACAGAATTTCCAACAGTAAGATGTGAGTAAAAGTGAGTAAAATCTAAATGTATTTTATTCATCTCCATGCCCAGTGGAGAATCCCATAAAAGAACAAAGTGGTGTGGACCACCTTCCATATAGAGCTACCCATTTCTAAATCAAACACATGGTTAAAACAAGATGTTTTACAATCCACATTGGATGTTCTGCAATGAAAAGGGATACCTAGGATTCATAATCAGGGCCCTTGGATCTAGTTGTTGACCTTGCTAGAACCACAACCTCAGGAAGACCAAGCGGCACCATAAATGATTGATCGATCATATCTGTTTACATTCACAGGATGCATTTTGTTTTTTCTTACCGAGTTACATTTGATATTACTTCTTTCATTTGATCTCTTATACTTCAGCAACTGTTATAGCTCTTAATTTACAGTATTTACCCTTTCATTTGTATTGTAGTCATTGATCAAGAAGAGATAACAATTCTTTTATTTTTAACTCCTGACACTGAAAATTCCTCTAAATATGATCCTAACACAGAGACAGGAGTACTGATGTTCTTTTTCAGCTAAGTCACACAGTGAAGCAGGATCCTCAAGGACCTGTGTAGCCAAGGAACAGTGCAAAGGACTCAAGATTATTTCCTTTGATGTTCTAGGATCTAGGGGTCTTTTCAAGGAACTCTAGAGTGCTGTTTTAATATCAGCTTTCCAATGTTACTGATAGTGGATTTTCTTTTCATCTACCTTTTCACTTCTAATAGTTTCAAATGTTTAGAGGGAAAATTTCCTTGGGATGTTGAAATGTCAGTTATATGCTCCCTCTACTTCTGGTTGCAAGTGTAACTTCTCACCTGGTTTAATGTAACATTTTTGCAGTGCAGAAAATTCTCTAATGCACCCACTTTTTTCTTGAATAATCACTTTTTTTCAGTGAAAGTATGAGGTCATCATCACATGTGGTTTTCCTTTCAACATGATTTTCAGCTTGTTTATTTACTTTTTGTTTCTGTAGAATAAATGATAAAATAACAGCAAGTTTAACTCAATTCTGAGTACTGTTTGGATATTTAGTGTTTTGCATACTTGCTGGATTTTGCATCTGGTTTTAGTAAAGTCTTGGTCCTAATGTAATCTTCCCATAATACTTTTTAAACTCTGTAGTCCAAAATTTTCAGAATTGCTCATACATGGACAATGTGATTTTCTGTAAAATGAACATGAAGGCATCTACAAATGAACAGTGGAGATTTCCACGAGAAAGAACTTGAGGAATGCAGTAGAAAATGAAAAACAGTTTTTGAATTTAAAATTATCATTACAAAGCCATGCTCAGTGATCTACATGCTAAGTAATCTACAGCTGTGCTTCAGAACTGTATTAAAGTTTATGTCACTGAGGTTACCTTAACTGTGTTACCAGTTAAAAGTTTGATTAGGAGAGCACAGCAATACAAAAGACATTTGAGAGCTAAGATTAGCTTGTTACCTGACAAAGTTGGGAAACTGCTTAAAAGGGTTTTCCTGAAGAAAATACCTATTCCTAATTTAAATTAGATATATTTTTACTTATAGTGTTATTTAATGTTCTCATATTTTTCTTTTTTTTTACCCACTAAAACACAGACAACCTTAAACATCAAGTATTAGGTTTATGGTATAATAAGAAGTAAGTAATCATTAAATTAAACATTTTTCATTTCAATATTATTTTTCCCTTCTTAAGCATTCTCTCCACTAGCTTCAGTAATGATAGATATATTTTTGAATAAATTCTCAGTAATGTCTATTATGTGTCTTTATTTTTAGACATTCAGAGGTTTTACTTTTGGTCCACTGTGTACATTTTCATTTTGATAGTTTCATTGTGGCTGTTCTTGCACCATTCTATGTTTTTCAGTTGTGCTGCAGACCTATTATGTTAAATTTACACTCTTCTTTCAGAGGTGCATCTCCTCTTACATCCCTCATGTGTGTGTCTTTATGCTCAGAAGTGAACACAAACTGTCTATGTGTGGAATAGTTCATAAACTTCTGCTGTTCTATAGCAAAATTATAATTTCTCCCTTGCATTTTAATAGGTAATGATAGAAATGCCTTCTACTTGACTATGCCTCTTCATATCACTTTGTTGCTACAGACTGCTATAGGATTTCTTTGGTGTTCTAGTTCTATACTGATCCATCTCCTAGAAATGTTACAAAACTTTCCTTCTTCAAGGCCTTGAATAACAACATTCACTATGCTTATGTTCAATCTGAACCATCAAATGAATTAGACCTTCCTTAAACATTATTTATATCTACTGATGAGTAAAGCACAGAAGAAAGCATCTGATATTCAGATTTGCTGACTACATCTGGATTTATTTATGAGATACACACACAGAGACACCAGTTCATCTTTTCAGCTGCAGGAATCTAAGTCCAGGAAGAAAGCTACAGGAGCATAAACAACTTGTAACTCTATGCTGAAGTTATCATCCATGGCATGAATAAGGAAAATGTCATCTCTCTTGGGTGAACTTGAAATGTAAACCTGAGCTCTTGCCAGGAGAATTTACTCCCAAAGTATTTTGCAGGTATTTATATTCCCCCTTCATCAAACCCACAATTTGAGAACATAAGTCTATGGCTACTCTTGCAGTATTTTCCATATATTGTTAAGATACATCTCACCTGTTCTCAGTCATCTGTGCTATAAATTTAGTTGATACCATGTTACAACAAATGGCTAATCAGATGATCAGACTTCTACTATTTCAGAAGTCCTGAGGAAAGCAAGAACCTAAGTACACATGAATTCTGTGGATTAACCCTGGTAAATCACCTGGAGAGGAAGCATTCTGAAACACAGTCCAAGAAATAGTTTTCTTTGGACAAAATCTAATTTTTATGCCTTTCCACAATTGAATACTGCACCTGGAAAAGACAGTGCACATCCAGAGATGCTAAATATCTAGCAGTGTAAAATCAAAGTCCATCCAAACCATGCATACTTTAAAAAAACAAAACAAAACAAAACAAAACACAACTGCTTTGCAACAGCATAGCATTTCATCAGTTCTTGTAGGGATGTATACACAGTTAGCTGCAATATATGTACATCACATGTCACCAAAACCCAGAAGAAATCTTAGCCCACTGTTCTGTTTTGGCCAAATTTTAGATAAGATTTGACCAAAATTCTCCATAAAAGTGATACTGTAACATTCCTGTCCACCCTATCTTTTCACAGCGCTTAGCAGCTACTTTTTCCAGTTAAACCTAGAAGCAGCTGCATTTCAGTGGCACAGATCGGTTAAGATGTTCTGAAATGCTTTTGTATTTTACTGAACAAAAGGTTGAGGTATAAACTTAGCAGTATTCCTACAACATACTGATGACATTTGTGGAGGTGTAAATACTTTGGATCATGACCTTATCGACTTCCAATTTCTATGAAATGAGGGGTGATCATTATAAAATAATAATATACTCACCAGTTCCTGTTCTCTGCAACTTTACAAATAATTAAAAACTTTATTTTTATTATAGAGTCCTGTAGTACTTCTACAGAAAACTTATTTTCTTATTTTTAGCACATCATTATGGGCTGGAAAACTCTACATAATTGTAATATTAATATTTACAGTGCAATAATACTATCCATTTTGATAATCAGAGAATCAGAGAATCATTTAGGTTAGAAAAGACCCTTAAGATTATTGAGTCCAACCATAAACCTAACACTGCCAAGTCCACCACTAAACCATCTCCCTAAGTGCCACATCTACACTAAATACCTCCAGGGATGGTGACTCAACCACTTCCCTGGTCAGCCCATAATCCTCAATTTAAATCCATGTTACCTGTTAAATATGGTGAATCTAAAATGATATACAGCAAAATATTGGATTTTTTCCTTAAATGACCAATTTTTACAGTTCAGCAATAGAAAGGAAAATCAGTTCAATAGAGAAGTAATCTATTAAGCATTGAATATGAACAAAAGTAATCCTGGTCCACTTAACAAGACACTGTAAAAGACAAAAGAGAGCCTATAATATTTTTTATTAATAGACTATGAAGGAAAAATACTCTAATTACAAGTGTTTTCATATTTTTGCTTAAATGAAAGTATCCTTCAATATGTCACAAACCATATTGCCCTGCTCGGGTTCTGTAAGGTCCCATTGATTCTTGTGTGGCTAGCCTATGTCATCTAAAGAAATAGGTGCAACACACAACAGAAAGAAGAAAAATAAATAAGGGATTTCAGTGTTCAGAAAGCTTTTGATGTGCACACAGTATTCAGAGTCAGTGTTTAACAAGCATGCATCCTAATTCAGAAGGATTTTTGCCAGGAGGAATATCTTTAGTCCATAGGTAATGGCAGAATATGCCACTGAAGTTGAAAGAATTATGGAGTGGCTGAACTTAGTCTCTTCCAGGTTTGCTTGCATTTTTTTTCAGGCCTACCATTTCAGATTAATGGCAGACATAACTGAGGAAGGAGTTATGATAGCTTTCTTCTTGAACTCTGAAAGTATATCTTAATTCTTACATGTAACACTCCACCTCACCATTGAAATAAGTCACATACAATTATAATTTACTTTGTTACGGGGAAAATATCCAGGGACATTCACTTCAGGACTTGCAATATAAATCCAAATAACATAATGAGAACTATATATGTATAACAAAGGAACCTGATTGATCAAGTAGCTTTGGAAGAGATATGTTGTGGGAAATAGCTGGTGGTTTGGAATGAACTGAGCGAACAGAGGAAGAGCTACTTAAAACTACGGTTTTCAAATATATCAGAAATAGTAGGTTTGCCAAGCAGCAACCAGTTTGGTCTACAAAATGTGGATGCTTAGAACAAACATATCAGTCTGTGCTATGTCTACATGTATTCTATACAAAGATTGAAAAAAGTGGCTGTGAGTAAAGTCCACAATACATTTCTGGGAAAAATCAGCACATTGCAATTGTACCATGCTATAATTATGGAGGGAAGGTATAAAAAAACCTTTCTTTTTTCCTAATTTAAACCTGAGTTAAGACTAGCACTGTGTGATGACTCTGTCAGTTGCTGTCAAACAACAGAGAAACCACTAAAGCTGTATAAAAAGAGCAGCAGCTCACCATGCTTGTCAAATGTTTTCTGAAGAAGTAAACCAGAGAGTTTTGGATATCTCCAAGCTTTTTCCTAGTTAATTTAGACATGCAAATCTAACAAAAAGCATCATCAAGACAAGAAGTGGGAGAGCAATCCCTGAGACAGGAAAGCTGTGACAGAACAGTGTTCAACATCTTGTCCTGCCATGGATTCCAACGTGGTCCCAAGCAAATCATTTAGACAACATGTGTCTCAATATCCCAACTATAAAATTTAGATGACATGTCTTCTGTGCTTCATAAGGTGGTTGAGGGATGAATCTCTTCATATATCTAATACTCAAGCATGTGAATATCATAGTCTGCAGGGTACCTCCATGCTGTTGATGACTTGAAAGGTTTGAGATTTTGGTTTTGTTTCAGCAGGATTCCTGACTTGTCTGTAAGTTGTTAAGTGATTGATCTGAGTATTTTGAAAAGCAGGCCCTAAGAGAACAACTGCAAGTTCATTTTCTGGTCATATGCACATGCTACATGTGCTATCGTGTATCCATTCTCTTGTAAACAGTTTTGGCAAAATGACAAAGCAAACAAAAAAGAACTACTTAACTTGTGTCTAGCACTTTTAAGTGTAAAATATACCAAAGATCTTCATCGGGCAAACAACAAAAGCTCTCTGAAAACTAGATACATCCTGAGTGCAAAGTGACAACCAGACAGTAGGCCTGCCACAGAATTGCTTGATTAAAGCAAAGTTTACCTGCAGCCAGCAAGACAAATTTTTGTCCCAACACAATTGTCATAAGGTGCTTAATGCTCATGCAATGAAAATATTACATTAATTTGACATCAGACATTAACTGACACATTACCCATTCTGTTCTTTCAACTTGCACATGCAACTCTCATTAGTGAACAACTGGATTTTTACACATATGTCATGAATGGTCTCTTCTCCATGGCAAACTCAGTTACCTTACAAAAGCATGTTTCTGTATAGCATTTGCTATCTACTCAAATGACATGAAGCAAACTCAAGTTGTTTCAGGTGTTCAAATCAGTCTTCAAAACATTGAAGCCATTCTTCTCAAGGAATCTAGGCATATCCAGCTAGCCTGTTTGCCTTATTTCTTCAGCCTTAGTTAATAAAGCTCTCATGCACGTAAACTATTTGTATATTGATTTAGCACCTGAAAATGCTTCAGGATGGATTTATGGAATGAAAAGAGTTGTTATTTTATGAGCACAAAAATGGAAGAGACTACTCTCCCTGTAAAGGGAGTACTGTAAAATAACATATACACTTGTAAGGAGAAAGGAAAAGCTATAAACTCTGCCCCTATTTTCCACTTGCTCTCGGTGGAGAACAATAGAAACTCCAGCTGGTCATTGCAGAGCTTTTTCTCCTTTTGAAAATGCTGCCGTACAAGTGCTAGTAGAATCTGAAGAGCCACAGGCTTTTTGCACCTATGGGCATTCATAGGAGAAGGGGAATTAGATAACATCTGTTTCATGGTCTGCACAGATTTTTCTCTTTCCAATGGATACTGTTATGCACACAAGAGAAACACTTAAACAATTTCCGTGCAGCTGGATGGATTGTTTCATGTTATTCCATGTCATCCTGGCAACCTACCCAATTGTGATTCTGACATGACAAAGCAGATGCCCAAGTTTCATAGGCGATGAAACCTTTTTTAGCAGCTGTGAATCAAATGCTTACAAGAAAAGTAAGTCTATTAAGTGCCTCCAGGTTATTTTCAAATTAAGACATTCAAATCAAATGGTTTCAATATTGTCAATCTTTGCACGAATAAATGTTTTATTTCAATACAGACTGAAGGGATTTCCCCATGTATTTGAGAACATGATGAGAAGGGAGAAGTATCCTGAAAAAAAAAAAAGTGTTAAAAGTATCAGTAACTTCTTCTTCTTTTCAAAAATACAATATTCTCTCTAGAACTAGAATCTAGATAGGGAAAAAAAAAAAAAAAAGGAGGAAAAGGCTGTCCCAAGTTAATTGCATTGCCCATATTTCATATTTACTTCTTCTAGCCTAACATCACACACTGCCCACCTGTAGTCATTTACCTCCAGCTGTGTAGGTTTTCATCAGACAGTGGTATGTCCTCTTCTAAACACAAACACTGTGGTCCAGCAACTTCTAATCTGTCTGTTTTGAATTTCTTGGGGCAGGAAAGAAAACACCAGCAACTACTGAAGCAGTTTATCAGCAGGGATGGTGTGGAACCTTCCTGTCAATCAGTCAGTGGAGAGACACAAGACAAGTGCCAGGTCTTACAGAGACAAGCTTGTTCACTATTTGTGCAAAAACACGTTAAGGGAAAAAGATGCAGTTCAGCTTAATATGGAAAAGTTTGGTTTCAATAGCAGTCAGTAGCCACCAACTAGCACTGAATTTCAGAATCATACATTTGCACTGCATAGACAAAATATTCTCTTTGAAAATGTGCATTGAAAACTACTGTCAATGAACACATGAAATACAGTGCTGAATGAGAGTGAGAGTATATCTCCTTGATGGAAGAAGTCATGCAGATAATAATACTTTGGTTGCTAGAAATGCCAAGGTGGGGATTAAAAAAAATCAAATTAACGACATTCTAATTTTCTAAGATCTGCTGCTGTTTTAACATGAGAAAATGTAAGCATGGTAAAAGAATTTACATATATATCATATATATGAAACTTACATATTCATCTACATATGCACAAAGATGTGGAAGAGAGACAGAGAGGTGGAATATATTTTTGTTTTCTCAACTTTCTAAACCACAACTCTTACTTCCTGGCCTAAGAAATCAGCTTGACTTGAAAGGAAATGTCCTTTATTACACTGGTCAGTGTCGTAGCTGACTAATGGTATGTAAGAATATGAATGCATGATGCACATGGTCGGACAAAGATGATAAACTTATGTTGACTACAGACTGTAAAAGATGAGAATTTTTTCAAAGAAGGCCTAAAGATCTGATGAACCTTGTATCAAAAATAGGAAAAAAAGATGTCCGTGGTCTATAGAATTACAAAACAAACTTTAATGATATTCATTTCAGCCCCGGTGACTGAATCATTTTTTAGGACTTGGTATTGCAAATGCTCCACAAAACAGGAATTTCACATGTGGAAATACATTGGATTGTAATACAACTGAAATATTGGCCCTGTCATTTACCAAAAGGAGGGAGAGGATGTTGTTACTTGGGCTACAGAAGAGAGTAGATGTCACTGATTTTTTTTTTTTTTTTTTTGCCATATGTTTAGGATGATGATATGACTAACTCTGAAGTCACAACTGATTTCTATAATCCCTCCCAAATGATAATAAAATTTAATTGCACCCTACATCATTATATAAGGAGCAAGATAGCATTTCTGTGCCTGTTTGTTTACTTCTAGTTGCTTATGGGTTCTTACAGTTCTTATAAGTACACTGCAGTAGTAACTGACAGAAGTTATTGCATCCTTGCTATAAACTGAGTTTTTAAGACTTCCCAGAAGTCACACGGGCCACAGATGATAAGCTAAATTATTAGCTAAATTATTTGGGTTTACTCCATTAAATGCAACTAAAAAATGAAAACCAATCTGCGGGTAAAAAAATCAATTATTTTTTTTTACCATAATGTAGTAAGTAAAACTTCTGGCTTTTCAGAATGTTTTTCATTTATTCTTTTTCTCATTGTTTCTTCAAAGTGAGAAGATTCATTCTGTAATCTACTCAAGGCAGGGAAATTTCAGTCATGGATTAACTGTTCTTCAGTAGTGTCATACAGGAATTACTGGATGAAGTGGTTTATTTGTTATTATTCAGGCAGCCAAAGTAGATGATTATAATGTTCCATTTCAGTCTTAAAACACATGTATTTCTTTCTGGGCATCTTAAGCTGTGTTGTGTGTTGCAGATTTTTGGGGTATTTATCTTCAGCCTTCCTGACCATTAATGCACTGTATAATGGGTGGTAATTAGGGAAACAAGCTCTTGGAGAGCTCTGAGATCATTATGAAATACACATTTTTTAACTTTGTTTTTTTGATCCTTGTTAGACATTACAGTATTTACAAGATTCCATGTCTCATCATAAAGCAGTGGCAATATGTTGAAAATACTGCCGTATCATTTATGTTTAACTTTTTAAAAAAATTGTCACTGATTAAAGGCAAATGGTTTATCAAAACATGTAGTGTTTTTTCCACCTCAGAAATTTTATGAGTGGAAATTTGATAGGTTTGTTGCACCTTTTCAGGATTTCCTGGCATCTAGACAGACCTATTCCTCTGACTGAGCTACAACCCAGATCTTGAATACCTGATGACATCCTCTGTGCACATGCAGACCAGTTGTGTCGTGGATAATGTGAACATGATAACTATCTGTGTAATGCGTGTGGAATAGATCTGATGTTTTTCAGAATCATCAGTCTAACTATAAAGTGAATATGGGCATACACTGTCCAGAAAATCCCAGGTAGAGGTATGGTAAAGCCTAGCCAGGAGCTAGTTTTGGTGGTAGGGCTACCAATGTCACTGCTTATAGAGGAAAACTGTGTTCTGTGGAAAGTACCAGAGATTTTGTGCCACAAGTATAGAGGAAGGAGATCTGGAGCATGGCTGTGTGTTTACTCTTTCCCCTCATGATAAGTTTCCAAGAGCTGCATGTTCACAGAATCACAGAATGGTTGAAGTTGGAAGGGACCTCTGGAGATAATCGTGTTCAACCAGCCCTGGTCAAGCAGGGCCACCTAGAGCAAGTTGTTCATGATCACGTCTAGATGGCTTTTGAATGTCTCCAAGGATGGAGACTGCACAATGTCTCTGGGGAACCTGTGCCAGTGCTCAGTCACCCTCACAGTAAAAAGCATTTCCTGATGTCCAGATGGAACCTCGTGTGTCAGTCTGTGGTCACTGCCTCTGGTCCTGTCACTGGGCACCACTGAAAAGAGCCTGGCTGCATCCTTCTTTTAGGACCCTCCCTTCAGGTATTTATATATATTAATAAGATTCCCCCCTGAGCCTTCTCTTCTCTAGGCTAAACAATCCCAGCTTGCTCAGTCTAATGTGGTCCAGGATAACATTAGCCTTCTTTCCAGCAAGGACACGTTGCTGGCTCGTGGTCAACTTGGTGCCCACCAGGTCCGTTTCTGCTGGGCTGATTTCCAGCTGGGTGGCCCATAGCATATATTCATGCACAGGGTTGTTCCTTCCAGACGCAGTTCTTTTTGAACTTCATGAGGTTCCTGTCAGCCCATTTCTTCCAGCCTGTCAAGGTTCCTCTGGATGGCATGACCCTCTGACCTATCAGCCTCTCCTCTCAGTTTTCTGTCATCTGCAAACTTGATGAGGGTACACCCTACCCCATCATCCAGATCACTATTAAAGACATTAAATAAGACTGGTCCTAGTATGGACCCCTGGGGTACACCACTAGTTACTGGCCTCCAACTAGACTTTGTGCCACTGATCATCACCCTCCAGGCCCTGTCATTCAGCCAGTTTTCAATTCACTTCATTGTCTGCTCATCCAACCCCTACATCAACAACTTGTCTATGAATACCTTATGTGAGACAGTGTCAAAAACCTTACTGAAGTCCAGGTATACACTACTGCTCCCGTCCCATCTACCAGGCCAATCATTTAATTATAGAAGTTTATCAAGTTGGTCAAGTATGACTTCCATTTGGTGAAACAATGCTGACTACTGATGATTTTCTTGTCCTTAATGTGCCTGGAAGTGGTTCCAGGGATTAGCTGTTCCATCACCTTCCCAGAGATCATGATGAGTCTGAGAGGCCTGTAGTTCCCTGGGTCCTCATTCCTGCCCTTCTTGAAGATAGGAGTGACATTTACTTTCCTCCACTCTTCAGTCATCTCTCCCAGCCACCATGATCAATCAAAGACTATCAAAAGTGGCCTCACAGTGGCATCTACCATCTCCCTCAGCACTCATGGGTGCATCCCATCAGGGTCCATGGATTTACATTTGTCCAGTTTGCTTAAGTGTTCCCTGACCTGATCCACTTCCACCAAGGGTACATCTTCCTTGCTCCAGCCTTTGCCCCTGCTCTCTGAGGCCTGTGATTCCTGAAGGCCAGTAATGTTAGTAAAGACTGAGGCCAAGGTGGTATCCAGTGCCCCAGCTTTTTCCATGTCCTTTGTAACCAGGTCCCCCATCTCATTGAGCAATGGACCCACATCATCCCTAGTCTTCCTTTTGTCACCTATGTATTTACAGAAGCCGTGCCAGTTGACTTTGACATCCCTGGCCATATTCAATTCCATTTGGGCTATAGCTTTCCCAACTTCATCTCTGAATGCTTGGACAATATCTCTGCATTACTCCTAGGTTACCCATGCTTACTTCCACCCGCTGTATGTCTCCTCTTTATGTCACAGCATGACCAGGATCTTGTTCCTGCACACAGGCCTCCTGGCATTTTTGTCTAACTTCCTATTCATTGGGATGGACCACTCTTGAGCTTCATGAAGATGATCTCTGAATATTAATCAGCTTTTTCGGGCCCCTCTTCCCTCCAGGGCCCCACACACTTTCCCTTCATCAGCAAGATTGAGGAGAAAACCAACTGGGCCCCCAGGCCCTTGACTATGCTCTCAGAGCGCTATAGTCATTTTTGATACAGTCCAGGTTTCCCCTTCAGGTTGGCAATAAAGGTAGAAAACAGGGGGTGAAAACATCATTTTCAGTTTCACCATAGGTCTGGAGAAAAGCTGGTATCTTCTCTCATTTATAGTTATTAGCATTAGATGCTCAAAACTGACCTGAAATAGTGTGTATTAAAGCTTCTGCCAAAGACCATGAACATGAATGATTTTATTTCTAAATTATTTTTATTCTTTTGAGTTTCCAAACTGTTCTTCCATTCCAAGGACATTGGAAAAGCCAACATCCAGTAATTCTCTGAGTGGTGTCAAAATAAGTGCAGTATCATATTACAATGTGGCATGCTGTATCCTTTCCTATGTCCCTAGAAGTCCTTGCAGAGAAAGATGGGCAGTAGTCCTGCCTCAAGCAGGTCCATGTGGCTAAAGCATGTGCATATAGACAGCGAATGTGAGCCCACTGAAATCAATGTAACCTCCTGAGGGTCTCCAGTTTCAGAAAATGTGACTTCAATACTGAACCCTGAAGGAATGGCTATATATTTGAATAGCCAGGGCAATGATCTTTATTATATAAAAAAACTAGAGGAAATCTCATGAGAAATAAAATGCATTAAACCAATTAACAAAGACAGAAATATTCTTGTCACTTGCATGTTCATTTCTTGCATAGTTTATCCAATCTTTCAAAAAAAATACAGAGACAAAGCATAATATTCCCCTAGGCACTGATCTTAGGGGGATGTAAGAATGTGCTTAATTAAGCACTATGAGTAGCTCATCGTGCATTAAAATGAAGTATATGTTTAAGACTTTGCATTACGACATCCTGGGGCAGAGGACCATTCTCCCTCAAATGATCCAGAGAGGTTAGAGGGAATGTGGAAGAAAATGAACTGTGCATTTTCCCTTTACTTTGTAATCACATTTGTGCATTGGTTTTTGTTGAAATTAGATACTATATGAAATAACAGAGGAGACGGTAAATTGACAATAAAAATGTATGTCTCCAAAACTGATGGAGTAAAAGGGGTATGATATCACTGGCAAGTCAGTCTTATTGCATACAAGCAGACAGAATGCAAACATTACAAAGACAAGAAACTTTCTCCTACCAGGAAGTGCTGTCTGGCTGCCTCTCCTCTTAACACTATTGATTATGCTCCCCAAAGGTCATAAATTACTGGAAGAGTTATTTTTAAGAATATTTGCTGAGCCTGACCTGTCAAGAGAGGTTAATCTAATGACTTTCCTAGCTCCAGTCTGCAGTAGGCTAAAGCTGGATTTCTTCTCGACTGCTGTTAAAAGCTCCTGTGTCTTCCAGGTTCATCCCAACTTGTTATTCAAAAATAAAAATAAATCAGATGACAAAGTGGATAAACTCTTTTGCACAGAGGCCATAACAAGGAGACTGAGCGTCCCTTTCTGCAAAGAGAGAGTGGCTGTCTCACAGTAGGAAAGCAATGTATTTCTTTGCATAGGACAATTCACAAAAAAAAAAAAAAAACAAAAAAAAAACCCAACCAAAGGCTCAAATGTTTGCTTTCACCCAGAGGTCTATTTTTTAACAAATATCTCTGAGTGGAAACCTTTATTGAGGAAAAAAGGGGAAAAAATCCTCTTACAGTCATAATGGAGTGATTTGGTGTGCTTTTTTCCCCTATTAGGTTTTTTTTTTTTTTTGACATTTCAAATCTACATAAATGGTGGGAAATGGAATTCATATTGTTTCATTATCTAAACTCTTCCACAGAAAGTATGAAAGGAAAGGCAGAAGAGAAAAAAAAAAAAAAGAATAGCAAAAAAATTGAGAGAAGGGGGTTTTCTGCTCTTGGCTGTTTTGGTACAAACAGGTAATACTATCCTAACTAATGGCTTTAACAGATATTTGTACTTTTGTAATTATGACAGCACTTAGTACTTTACAAAGAAAATGGAGGATTTATAAAGGAGGTAGAGGGCACGAAGGCAATCTTACATAGAAGGAATTAGCAGAGATGTGAAGTAATGCTACATTTGGATGCAATATTTACTCTAGAGACACAAAGAAGGAAAATACCCTAGCAAACTACCTTGCCACACTAGCCTCCTCTGTGTCTAGACCTGCTGTCACATCAGAAAGGTCCTGTCAACATGATCATAACCATACCAAAGGCACAGCTTTGGTGAGTGCTAGACACAGCATAAGAATCTTTAAATGCCTTTGCCTGGTCCAGTTCTGTAAGAATTACAGATATCAGTAAAAGATGTGCCAGAATTCACAAAATAAAAAAGTACAACTTTAAAGGCTGCATGATTGCTGCTCAGTTCTATTTGCACTTTGATTTTTTTCTTTCGTACTTGGAGGCATCTCAGATTAATTTTACTGCAGTTGAAAATCATGCAAATATAGTTTAGAAAGAGGCATTTAATTCTTTATTGCTCTTGCACACAACACAAATAGCACCTCCAGTACTAACACAGCTAAGTGTTTTTAGTGTTATTCCACTATACAGTACATCACAATGTTAATTTTCCACATTACTTTATTCCTTCTCTAGCCCATATTTTACAACAGAGAAAACAAACTGCTTGTAATTACACTGCATGCCAGGACAAATTAAGTAAACACGCATTTTTAATGCTTTTGGCTGTTAGGGTGAGAAACAAAGGGCTCTGGTTAAGGTCAATATTAGAGTTATGCAATTGCTCTGGGATACAAAAGACAAATGCCAGTGATTGAACATTGGTGAAATGGAAACTGTCCGTTCTGTGCAGTGTTTCTGAACTCCTGAAAATAATATGCTGTGCTGAGATGAGGTCAGTTCTCTATTTTCATTTTCTTTCAGGATAACACTAATACCAATAATAAATAATAATAATAAACTAATGGGAAAATCTATTGTGTCATTAGTGAAGTGATAAATCAGCAAAAAGTAAATGAGAGAATAGCTATTGAAGATCAGCCTTGTGTTGTATTTGCTAATGCTACCACCTCAGTACTACTGGGTGATGCTGATAAAGGTTAACAGCAACTATAGGGGAAACATAATTTTGCTCTTGCTGATATTGGTGTAAATCTGACTTCAGTGGAATTATACCTCTCTAACTAGAAAGCAGACAGTGACCTGATGATTATATTGTTTGGTCATGGATAATAAGGAGTTTTACGTGTTTTTGCCTTTAATGGTATGGATTAGGCCAGAGGCACAACACTCAGAGACAGATGAAACCTCACAGGAAAGGGTACTCGGACCCACCGTCTTTACTCAGCCAGCCACAGATACTGGCCTGCTGGTTTATGTGCATCTCTATTTTGGTGATAAATTCATCTTTCTCCCAGAACAAGGAATATATTTCTTAGACTTGCCTTTGCTAGCAAAGATGCTTAGTGCAAGAAGAGCTAGGGCAAAGAAAGAAAAAAACATCCACAAAACATTTTTCACAGGGAAAAGATCATGGAAAGAAATAATACTGAGAGATAATAGACAATTCCCTAGAGGGTGACATCAGACCCTGTCATGATGGATGCATGTTCAGAACATGGAAAGTAAAAAAGTCTCCAGCCAAATTTCAAGACATAAGTCAAGGATAAATCCTTAAGAAATGGAGAGGAGAAATTAAGAAAACCAAGAACTTCTCTGGCTGTATCTCTGATCTGTGACTGATGTAGCTAAATGAGATGCTGAGCCACAGTCTCTCAGTGTGGGTAGACATTTGTGAATGCTCAGGCTATCATTTACATTCCCAGCTCTTGGTGGGTGAAAACATTTCCCCTTCTTGTAATATCATCTACAGCTGAAGTCTCTTCTTTCCACTAGAACAAAGACTGCTCATTACTTGAGCACAAGCAGCGCATGAAGGAGTGATGAGGGAAGAGGCAGACCTTTGCTGTCCCCTGGTCTTACTCAGCCTCAGTGTTGCCCAGCACATTCACCAGTTTCGAGGAGGAGCTCTGGCAGGCTAGCTAGCATCTGGAGTGGTCCTCCACCTCGAGGTAGGGCTGTGCCCCTGTCAGGACCTAATGTAGGGGGTAAGACACTTCCAACATTAGAGAGTGTGAGACTGTGTTGCTTTTGTCTCATTCTTTTCCCCCTTCCCGCTGCTACAAGCTTTGTGGCGTGTGGGATTGTATAGGCAGAGGCAATAAAGTATGGTCCAGATCCAACTCCCAGTCAAATCCAGAAGTGAACTGGTACAGGACTGGTACAGACTTACAGTAGGGGTAATGTTCTGAAATACTTATTTCTATCCTCTCAGTGATATCTCTTGCCCAACTTCTCACCTCACCTTAAACCTCGCTTCGTTGTGTTGATCCATGTGAACCGAAGAAGGTGGGGTAAATATGTCAAGAGTAACAAAAGAAGGAAAAGGGATTTAAAGTGACAGAAATAAAGCTAGTATGAGATCAAGGTATAGAAAATAGCTGGCTGAAAAGAGATTCAGTAAGAAAGCTTACTCTTGGCAAGGGCTGTTGATGAGTGGTACAAAAAATGACCCCGTTAACGGCCCTGATCTTGTCTATGGCTTGTACTGCTGTTAAGTGCAGAAGAAATCTTATTATGCTCCTCCAGAACATTAGGGGGCATATCCACTAAAACAAAGGGCAACACTCTATTCTGAAGGAGGTAAATACTCTTACTGCTCTATATTGTGTGGTTACTACAATACTTCATAAATAAATACAGCATCCCTACAGAGTTCTACTTAATCTACATGAATCACTTTGCTTACTGCTGAAATGCAGCTTCCTTTGCTTATATCCAAGCAAGTGAAAATCCTCTCACCATGATGCAGTTTGCAACATAACAAGTGAGGTTACTTCCAAGAAAGAATCTTGAGTTTGCTGCCCGCACCTCAGGGTCCAACATGTTTTGTCTAGTAATGGACTTCCCATGCTGTGCATTGCCTACTGTAATGTATTTCTAAATAAAATATCATTATTTTTTCTTTATATAGGCTGGCATATTAGCTACTTGCTTTCCCATAGTGGTCATACGCATCCATGCCTGTATATTTTATTCATCAAAAATATTTTATTGTTCCTTTGAGAGAACTTACTGACCTGCCCATTTGTTCTCAATGCAGCTGGAGAATCTGCATGACATAGTCTTAGCGTATGCTGAGTATGAAAACTAAAAATTGTCAGTGCTACATTCCCAGTTTTCTGAATGGAGAAGTGCTTTTTCTAGAATCAAAGGTTCATAAATAGCTTGTAAAAGTTTAGTGAACAGGGCCCATAACCTATTGATCCCCTTGTATTCAATACAATTCACTTTAGTCAATGAGCTCAGTAAATAATGATACTGCTGTTATGAGCATCTTTCCTTCCTTATAAACAACTATTCACTTGTGTCCTGTTATAATGATAATGTCACTGATTTACAGAGGTTGCCCAAGTTACCTTATTAATTAGAAGATGCATTAGACCTATTGCAAAACATTGTTCTGACTGTGAGCTATCACTGCCCAAGGACCTCTAAAAGACAAAGAATTCCATTTTGCAAAATCTAGTTAACATATCAAAGAGCAGTAAATGTGCAAATTGCTGTCATAAGGAATCCTTTATTGCTTTTCCTTTTCATGATGGCACCCCTCCCCCATCTCTCCATTCTACCCACTTTGACAAGGTCACTCATTGGAAAGAAGAGCAGCTATTTATGTTCTTCAGATGTTTACCTTCAGCAAAAGACACTTCAAAGACTGCTTATGGGACTCTCCTCTCACCCAGCAAACACTTAAAACCCATTGTTGTGATTGATGGGCCCTTCCTGCAGATTTAATAAATATAAGCAGAAAGCAGATCCCTTTTTTAGGCCAGCTGTCTTGAATAATAGGCAAAGAACTCATGGGTGGCCAAGGTAGACAAGGCTCTTCAGGAAATGCCTAATGATTGTTTGATATGTTTTTGTGTGCGTACATGTTTTACAAGTTTATTATTTGAGTTTCCTCAATACTCAAGTTATATTTTCTGCAGTTACTTAAATAGATCCTACAGACTTTTATTGGGAATTTTGTGCATGAGAGTTGCGTAAGAGACAAGACAGCCTCATGTTTGTTTAGATTTAGATCTAGGCTGATCTGGTTCAGTGAACTGTGAGACCCTCCAAACATATGACATTATCAGATTGAAAGTAGGTAAAGAATTTCAGAACTGGAACTAACAAATCAGTCAGTGTGCTGGCACTTAGAAAAAGCATCACTTCTAGCTAAGTAGCTAATGCTACAACATCACAGTTCTGTGACATATTTACAGAGAGGCTGAAAATGTGACTGCCTTTTTGTTCAACTCTCTCTGTCTTGATTTTATATGGAATAGCACCAATATGACATAGTCAGGCACGTAAGGATTTCAGATATCCCACTCAGAGGACTGAATCATACATGTAAAGTGGAGTGGGGGGTGTATATGCTTGTGTTTCCTGCAGGTGTGGCATGGCAAAGAGTCAGCCAAAACCTGTGCTGGCATCTTACACAAAAGGATGTTAACTTTCACAAAAGGATAGGTCTAGAAACACTGATTTAAGTCTTCCCTAGGATACTTGCAATGCTTCTCAGTCATGACTTCCAAAACTGCTAGTGGCTCATGGGAATAAAAGGTCTTTTGGATAGAAGATTGGTGAGGGCATGTAAGTTTACTTATTAGCAAGAGCTCAAAGCTGAAAGTTATGTTTTTCAACTAAATTATGCTGTACATCTTCTAATAAAGTGCAAATTTCACTTTCAATTAAAGTGACCATATTTTGTTGGTTCCATGTACAGAATTTACCCCAGCTTTCAGTGTTACAATGAAAGATGTGAAGATTTTGGCATCAATCCTTATTCCTTCCCTGGAAAAATCTGAAAATGACATGCAGAGTCACTAAGGAAGTCTGAGTGCTGCAGTGTCTCCCAGCAGTGCCTCATGCTCAGCCACAGGGAAGCCAGAGAATCATACACCACCAAGCTGTGTCACACTGTAGCTTGGTGGTGGTGTTTTCCCACAGCACTTTTAACACCAGTATCCCCAGATTTTATCATTTCTTCAAGTCACAGAAACTTGTTTGGCTGGTGACACCAAGATGATTATAACCTTTGGTATAATCCATGAAGGAAGGATGTACTAGAACAGTGTTTACCACTTCTTTGCTCTGTATGCCAGCTGCCTACTCAGTGGAGATAAACCCATTATCACAGTCTTAAGTATGTAGAACCAGTGTCCCACCATGGGTACATATTCCACAGCAAAAGTTCGTTAAATCTTCCAGGTTCTGTCACCAGTGTCCTGTAACATGTGCTGTGGGAGTGTCTCTCTCTCTCCTGTTATTTCCTCTCTGTTAAGATTTAGGGAATGCTGTGACTTGACTGTTTCCCTAATGTTACATATTGACTCTTGGCTATTTTCATCTAGCCAGATCTGACCTTCCTCTGTGTTTAAAGCTGTTTCCTTTATTATTTTGCACTCTTTCAGTCTATGCTATTCACAGGTAATCAGCTGTCTGACAGAGGTACTATACAACCTCATCTAAGGATCCAGGGCTAAAACATTTCAGTGGAGTTCAGCATTCAGACAGAAAAGCCATCTGTTTAAAATCTTTGGAAGCTTAATGGTGCACACTTGTAAATTCTAATAGAAAATTTTAAGTTTTAAAAACGGAGAAGTCAATGAGGTTTCTTTCTTTGTTTCTAAGGATTGAGATGCAGTAACTGCATAATCTATTTTGCCATAAGAATCTCCCTCAGAGATTGGCAGATGAGATGCACCATACTTGAACATGTCCTTTATAACATCCATCTGTTAGAGACTCTAGCTAGCTGCTACATAACCTACACGAAGGAATTTTTGGTCCTTGATAGGTACAGGATTTGCATAGCTGGTGTGCTCTGCTGCCAAAAGAGATCATAAATTTGACCTGAACCATAAAAAAGGGATTCCTGTGAGCCCCAAGAGAAACAGGGTGAGTATCACCCTCCAAGAGTAAGCTGTGAAACTTAACATTTGCAACTTGGGCATATGTCTTCCATGTAAGCTATGAACCTGTTCAACAAAACGTTCCATAAGACATGAGCCTATTTTTCTTTTGTCACTAGCAGGAAAATAAAAGAGGATGAAGTCAGTCTTTAAATGTGTCCTAACACCTCTTAAATTAATGGAGTTGGATGGAAAGCATTAAAGATGTCTGCAAGCTTCATTCAACACTGCTGATGTCTATTGTCTACCTCTTCTGTCATCCAACACTCCCCTTATGAAAAAGTCTTAAAGAATTTAATGAATAATGAAAAAAATCCCCTCAAATATTTTAACATACAATTAAGTAACCTGCAATTTTGTAGCTAGGATATTGTTCTCTATTGATTAGTATAAAACGTTTTCCCATTTATCTAAAAAGGATAGAACTAAATTTATAATTGTAATAAATTTTAAGTCTCATTTGTTATCCACATACTTTACAGGTTCTGTCTGTTAAATGCTAGAAGATACTTTCTAAAATGGTATAAAGAAAACACACTCCATTTGAAAGAGCACATAATGATCTGCAGTACTCTGTTTCATGGACCTTCCACATCAACCTTTGATTTCCCCAGTACTAAGTTCCTATTAGGTCATGTTTACCTGTAGTTCCTAGAAAATCATCCAAGGTTTCTAGCCCAATCTTTATCCCATTAGATAGATTTCTCTTAGCAAAATTTCTTGAATTATCTGTTACAGATGCATTTCTTTAAAAGAATAGCTGCATTAAAATATGTTCTCTTCATGCCCACAAGCTGAGAACATTAGACTGTACCTGCAAAAAATTAAATTACAACCTGAGAAGCTGATTGCTTTTCCAGTGAAAGTAGAGTAAATTTTGTAAAGTTACAACAGCAATTCTTAAACACATTCTGTTCACTTAAGGAGTAATCTACTGGAATCAAAAACCAAGCTGCAAATTCACTTTCAAACTTCTCTTAAATTATTTCTTTTCTCTTTTTCCTTAATATTTTCTTGTAAACATAGTATTTTCAAAATACCTTAGGCCAAAACTTTACTTCAGAGCCTTCAAGCTTCTTATTAAAACTTTGTATTAAATAACTTATGAGCAGGTATTTTCTTATGGTTGGTAGAAAAGTTATGTGTATCTATTGCAGAGAAGCTGAACCTTGCTTTAGGGTCTCTAGTGAGGTTTATAATGTTAAAATACCACATTTCCTTTTCCATTTGCCATATATACAATTAAAAGAACAAATTATGAGGTTCACAATTACATAGTATAGTCTCCTCCACTTGGCAAATTAATTTTCTGGGGTTTATTATGTAAGAAAACTGGGTTTTCTACCCCACTGTGAGAATTTTTGCATGTCACTTTTTACACTGTCAATCATTTATTTATTTAAAATACATGCAATATTCAATGGCAACATTCACAGTTGCACCCTACCCATTTTTGAAGGTTTCTTTTGACACTGCCTAAGGAAATTTGAATGCCTTCAATGTAAGACCTTAGGAATATCAAATACTTTCCAATATGATGTCTTTATTCTATTTTCAGACATGTACCTAACCAGAAGCAAATTCCTGGCATGGTTCCATTGAAGATTTTTTTCTTAGGTATACCATTCATCATAGTATCTTACCAAATACCTCATAAATAAAAAAAAAGTTATTACTTCATTAGGGATAAGAAGTGCATTTATAAAGCTAATTAGAGCTCAAGTCTTATGAAAATACCAATTTCAGAAAAATTTTCATCTGGAAGAAAATTAATGCAATTCTTGCTCTGAACAGTCCAGTAGAGGAAGACATTGTCCTGGATATCTGTACTCAAATCCCCGGTCACCTTGATTCAGAAGTATCTGGGATGAGATTTTACTTATATTGCAGGTGGACTAGGGTTTTGGACATCTTATATCCCTGAAAAATAGTCTCATCTGAAGATGACTTTTCCACTTCATCTGAAGTAAAAGTCAGAGGCATCTATTTGAAAATAGGTATTTTGACATATTTTCCGTTTCTAGGAACATTTACAAAGCTTTTCATGCAATTCAAAATGAGACAAACCTTGAACTTTCAGAAAGAGCTGTGGAGTTGATTTGTAATCTTATGCTTCATAATCTCTAAAATGTTAATTTCTAAAATATTTTCTGAAAAATACAGATATTGTAAAAGAAATAATTCTCTACATCTTCTTTAAGGGGGCTGTATGACCTAGTGCATCTATTCCATTTCCAATTCCACCTGTTCCTATGACAAACTGCAAACAATGCTGAGAGTTTTCACTGCTGAGAAGCATTTGAGGTATGTAACATTCTTACTGAGCAGTGGCATCTGAGAGAGAGGTCACATTGAGTCTCTACTTTCTTTGACCACAGAAGCACTCATCAATCTGTGTGAGAAATCCTCTAGGTGAGTAAAATGAAATCCCTTGAAAAATATTAGAACAGCTTGGAAAACAATAAATGAGCACAAGACACATTACAACAATCTTCCATTATCTTTTCTTTAGTTCCAGGTATCATTTGATAAACATTTTCTAACCACTTCTATGCCTAGTGACATATATATTCATTAGCAATTAAATCTCATTTGAGGCTCTGATATAAAACTCAACAAACACTGGAAGGGTCTATGCCTCAACTGATGGTCTATCTTAGCCTCATATATTAGGTCCTAAGCCTGAATTCAAACCTAAGCAGAATTTTAGGAAAGTTTGGACTGTCTTCACGTTCAAAGTCTTAGTCTTTTAACTCATGCATAGAGTTGAAGAAAAGTTCTGCAAGTCATTTTCATCTTCAGCTCTGAGATAATGAGATCTCACAGTTAAAGCATCAGATAACCAAAGCAGGCTGAGCTCTGTTTTGGCATTTTTGTTCATGCAGACAATATTACACACAAGACTGATATTCAGATCCTATCAGGCCAGATTCTGATACTTGGACTATTAGTAATATTTCCATATTAATCTCACTGAAACAGTGACATAAATATGCACTCTGCCCAATATAAGGGGTAAAAATGAATCCTCTATTGTTTGTAGACAAAAGGGTTTTGGAAATTGTGAAAGATACATGTGCAGTAGTTTGCAGAGCACATTAGTTTCAGTGCAGCAATGTGTTTACCACACTCGCACAGCCTTTTTTGAGCTCTCAGCCTAAGCAGAGTTAGTTTACTCCTGACCTCAGAATGCTGTTATGCATTAACACTAAGTGCCATGCACCTAGGCTGACTGCAGGAGCAGCCTGACCTCTCTGAAAATTAAGTCTGAAAATTAGTTTTTATTTTACTTTAGCACAGCTTACAAAAGTATAATTTTCAGAATTTTTGTAATTAAAATACTTTCAGTACAAAAAGGTCATTTTTGCGGAAACACTACCATTTAAGCACAGGGCCTCTTGCTGTTTTGCTGATGGCTTACGCATTAAGTAATGGGAACTGCAAAAACAACCTAGGACATATTTGGTAACACTCTTTACTCCCATCACTCTCCATCTTCTTTTCCCAGCTCTTTACTTCCCCAGCAGCTGATGACAATTAAATCTATGGATGCAAAGAACTCACCTCACACCACTCTGCTGTAATTATAACTTTGCTGCCGACTTCCAGATCTGACAGGCTCCGTCTTGTCTGCCCCTTGATGCTGTGGCATTTATTTACAATCTCAATAACATCTTGTGGAAAATGAATTGTACTAGTGCCAAGGATCAGAGATTGATATATTGTGAAATGTTAGGAGGAGCAGATATTGAAAAGCAGAGAATAAGGGACTAAGATAATGGACAATTATGTTAATTTTTCAAAGATCTTTAAGGAGGTGATATCCTTTGCATGCAAAAAAAAAAAAAAAAAAAAAAAAAGTTTAACAATTAAACATAAGATGCAAAGAGAGGAAATAAACATTCAGAACTGATGGACTTTTTTCCTCTCTCCAAATACATTTTCTGAACAAAATTTTTTAGAACAGATTTTCTTTTTTTTTGCACAAACACCCGTTTATGGGAAACACAGATATAAAATACTGTACTCTAGGGAGCATAAGATTTTGCAGTACCATTGCGCTGGATTTTCTAAAGGCAAATTGATCAGTTCAAGGTGGAATGCTCTTTATCCCTCAATCATACTGTGAGGACTACATTTTCTCATCTGTGGGTTTGACAGTGCTTCCAAACTCTCAACTCCATGTGTACATCCTTACTACATCTCACTCCCAAGTCAAGCTCCAGAAGAAACTACAAACATCGCTGGCCCCTCCCAGATGTGTAGAGAGGTAGGCATCTTTGGCACATAGCTGTTGCACCAGCTAGAGGTAACTATAGAGCCCTTCACGAAGGCCTGGTTTCTGCACCCTCTGCCCTCCCTTCCTTCTGCTCCTCAAGCATGGCTGCTGCATGGAAGGCCAGGCAGTATGGCCCTCTGTAATGGTTTATTTCCCCAATTTGGACCTGCATCCTGTGACATCTCCATCAGAATGAGTGGGTTTGGAAGGTGAAGGATCATGGGCTACTTTCCTTTCACAAATGCACAGGTTTTGAACAATATCTGCTTGAAGAGATCCTTACTACCTTGGAAGCTGTACTGGTGGCTAGCATTCAGCCCAGAGGCTGACATCTCTCTTTCTAGGTTCTTTTTAGCACCATCATGTGCAATCCAGTTACCCAAATAGTGTAGATAAACCAAGGCAATGTGTCCTTTTTATATAGTTGTGATATTTGTTTCATATGGAGCTTGTATTATGTATGGAAGACTAGTGATCAGTCAAAATTGTTTTCTTTATTAATAAACTTCATAAAACCTGTAAGCAAATCCTAGTGCTGTCTGTGTCATTCCCTGGGTACAGCAGAAAATGTTTTGCCTTGCCAAACAACACTGTGTTCCAGAAATGCCATCTCTCCAGTGCAGTAATCCTCACATTTCTTACTCATTTGGCAAGAACAATGAATTCTGAAGCAGGGTATAAGCTAAAAGGAGAAGTTTCCAGTTCTCAAAGTGAAAAAACAGAGGAGTTTCCAAAAGATATCAGCTTGTGCCATTTTCCTCTTCGGGAAGTTCTTTGATGTATTCAGTGAACAAGCCAGAGCCTGAGGCTGAGCTCAGTTATGATACTGTAAATCACGGTAAATCCACTGCTGGCATCAGTGGATTTAAAGTAGTTTGTGTCTACTATAGTGATCACGGTTCTGTCAATCAGATTCCCTCCTTATTTATGCTACGTATAATATTATTTTCTTGATAGGCTTAAAACCCTTTTGGTAGTTGTATGTGGTGGGAGCACAGTGATTTTTTTGTTTAATTGTAGGAAGCTAAAGAGTAATTTCCTGCTCCCTGTACTTGACAGGAAGTTTAGTGTGATCCCATGCGAGCACAGCAATCGGTGACCTGTGAGAGACTTCACCATTGGCTGGGAGAATAATTCTGGGGGAAGAGAAGTGCCGCTCAAAGAGGGAGGAAAGAGACGTATTTCTCAAAGCCAGCTCACAAGACAGATACAGTTGCCAGCTATTACAGGACTGGTCTGTGCGCAGAATCCTGCTTGGTGCTTTCAGCCACTGCTGCTTGCTATGAATACACACAGACAAAGAGGAAATAGAAAAGAATTGAGGAAACTGAAAGTGCTAACGTATGCAGAAAGAGTGCAATGTTCCCAAACAAGACACAGTACCAGTGATCTTCTAAGCAGGCTCACCCACTGGACTGCAGCCAAAATAATCCCCCCTTAGGTTTGTTTTTTTTCTCATAAAGAGTGACTGCAGTTTTGAAGACAAAGCCCATGAAAAGCAAATCCTGTTCAGATTTTGGAAATTGATTAATGATTAAACATATTTAGATTGGTCCTTTGCAAAGTAGTAAAGATTTGCTGATGACACTGTTGCATTCTTGAGGGAAATGGATGTTAATTGCTGTCTAGACATTTTATTACTACAGTGGGGCACTAGCCATTGACCATCTCTCTTTCTTTTTTCTTTTTTTACACATTAAACTATAGGTCGGGCTAAATTGTTTGTTTGTTTCTGTAGAAGATAACAATGTGGTTTCAGGGTGGTATGTAACTCAGAACTTTGAGATACCAATCATATCTCTTCTAAAAGCAGAGCAGCAGGAAAGTATCCAAGTGACAAACACTCTACCATTTTTCAAGATATATTTTTCTGATTCAAAAATGCAACTGTGTCAACCGCAATTTTAACAGATCCCTCTCCTTCACACAGTGCAAACATTCAGCAAGTCCTCTTTCTTCTGCCTTTGTCCCTCTTGGAACATAGTGGAGTGATTGTTTAACCAGCTTCAGTGCTGGGTAGGATGCTTTGACTTTGTATACATAAAATGCTACAGCACACCTTTTAAGTTCAAGTCAGTGTCATATTTTGCTGAGATGAAAAAACTAATGACTATTTGTTCTGCTTGTCTAGCAAGCAAGTAGTTAAAGATTAATTCAGATGAAATGTAAAACTGTTCATTGATAGCCCTCAACACAGGAGAATATAGTTTAAGTCAGTTGGCCTGATTCTGATCTTAGCTCAGTTTTACATCAGTATAAATCTGTTGCTGTCAGCCAGCTTGATCCTGATTTACATCAGGCTAAGCAAAACAAGACCATTGTTTTTACAAGCTTCACTTATGCTGCTAAGTGATGCTGATTTACTCTAATGACAATGCACCTGCGCTTCACACGGTAGGTGAGAGGATTCACAGTAGTGGCTCTTCCTAGAGAAAAAGTGAGCAAGTGATGGGAATAAAAGTATGTTGGCTCAAAAAACACACTGTTGGTTCAAACAGCACTGCTGAGCAATGGGAGTGACAGCAGATGACACACCACCCATCCGTTCCAAATGCTAAATCACACGGTTCAGACTTGTCAGGTTTATTGTATTTAAAAAAGACATTCCCACAATTTCCCTTCATCATGCACTTGCTGCCCAGTTCTACCATCCCTCTTCTACACAATATAGTAAAATCAGATAGCTCAGTTTGGGAGACTGTTTGCTTGTCTCACTGACTAGCTGACCCAGGTACAGGAGGCCATGCAATCAAGGAGAGCCTGTAACATTCTGGTGCTGTTCAGAAAGGTCTACCAGGAGTCATACTCTCTGGCTGTAGTCCCATCTCCTTCATGTAACAACATTGCTACCTCACCAACAAATCAGAGGGATATTGTGAGGTTCAAGGTTTACAATAAGCATTTTTAAAAAATGTTACACTGAAAATCATCTTTAGCTAGTTCTTTTCAGCAACAGAGCTCAAACTGCTTTGTTAAAATAGGTACATTACCACTTTCCAAGAATTCAAAATGAAGCGGAAAAATAACAATCCTCGAAGAAAAAATAGCTTTTCCCTGAGGAAAAGTCACCAAGAAGAAGAAACCTTGACTGAAAGAATTGGAAGATCATGCTTCAAAAATATCATCTTAAATGTTCATTTCCAGTTTTGCAAGGAGTTCCTCACTGTACTGTGGCATCTCTGTACACATCTGACTGGTTTAGTGTCTGAAAGAGAGTCACAGAGTAAACCTAATGCCCACAAATTCAACCAGCCTCCCTGTTGTCTCTGCAACTTTCTCTTTCAGAGAACTTTCCTTTGATCACTAGTTACAACTCCAACTCCGTAAATTATTCTCTTAACTCACATCGAGATCCAGAACCACAGTGACCTAGTCCCACAGCACCCTACTCCCACAGCATTTTGAGAAGCCAAGCTGCTGTGTAGCATTAAAAGAATTTATAAAATTGCACATGGAAGTTACCATAGAAGTATGAAAAGTGTTGTTAACACTGGTGTGATAAAATCATGTAAAAATGGTGGTGATAATAAATTACAGAAGGCTGAAAATAAATTTAAGTGCCATTTTTAAACATATTTAAGACCAGGATCATTTTCAGCAACAGAGATCTCCAAACTCAGCATGCATTAGCAAACAGCAAATATTTCAGGTAAAGTATTGCAAACCCCTAATCTAAACACAACTAAACCAGTTGACCATGGGCTCAGTTCTGACATTAATCAATACAAGCTGAACAGGCTGTCTTCACTGTTTCTCTTTTGCTCAGGGTTGCCAGACTTTGCCTTGTTTCAAACAGAAGAGCTGGCAGAGCACTCCCTTGAAGTTCATCTGGCTCCTTTGGCCAGGGCTGGGTTAGGGAGCCTGTCTGAAGGGCTGCCAGATCCCACATGGACAGAAATAAGATGCTGGGGAGGGTAGTGACTATTTCTTGAGGCACAGATTGATCTAGAAGACATCTGTCTATAGTCTAAGACTATAGGCAGAAGTCCATTTCACAAGCAGCTGTGCAGATAATTACTATGTCCTTTCCCGCTGTTCAGCACCCTCATTGCACCTCTCTGGCATAGACTACCAGCAGCTCATTTTTGCTGGGAGAGCTCCAAAACCCTCTCCAGGTAAAATCAGCTAGGTTAGCAGTAACCGGGGGGGGGCTGAGCTCAGCCCATTGATTTTTAAGTATATTAAGAAGCACCCATATAAATTCGTTGTACCCTTCATTTAGTGATGAAGAATGACAGCACCTGGGGCAGTGCTATCTTCAACCAGACAAGTAGTACCTGAAAAAGCCTTAGAATAACAGACAAACATTAAAGGTTTGCCCAGTTTTAGTCAAGCAAATTTGATATGTATCTATGCTAAACTGCAAAACTCTATGGGCCTAGATGTCATCCTCTAGGTTTCTAAAGGTCTAACACGCATCAGTGGAGGAAGGGAGAGCAAGGAAGAGGAGGGGCAAATTCTTTATCCTGTAAATAAGTTGTAAATTTAATTATTTACTCTGCTAATTAAACAACCATGCTAGGCCTCTCTGTTTCAATACCCAAATAATCACATCAGAGCTTCTGGTGCTAACTAGTCACCTGCTCAAATGTTAAACAGGATGTCTATTTTATTAAAGAAGCCCTTTCAGGCAAGAGAGAAGCATGTTTTGACTGAAAAATACCAATCATGTGAAGGGGGTAGTGAGGGGAAGGATGCTGGTGAGGGTGATGGATAATAATATTCCCAGGATTATCTAAGAAGTGAGGTTTTCTCTCTGATGGAAAAGAAGGCAAAGAGGAAGTCACAATTTCAGACAGTTTGCACAGATGGTGACCACCCTCAGTCAACATTCTTGTAAAAATGGCTGTGTACCTTTTTTTCCCCTCAGTATATACAGAGAGAAATAAAAAGGGGAAAGGAAAAAAAAGGTCAGTGGAAAAGTGCTTAAGAAGGCAAAATCTCTGTAAGTTCATGAAGGGAGGAGGAAAGGGAGAAAGAATGTCATTTGACTTCCACTGCTTTTTATGCTTTTTCAAACTTCTCTTTCTTCCCCATCTGGTCATATTCAACTTTTCAGTCTCTCGCATCCTGAACACTCAGCAGTTGAAACTGTAAATATTAAGCCATAATCAGCACAGTGTTAAAGAGGATTAGAGGGGATGTGGCCACTTTGATAGTCTCTGGATCCTGAAGCAAGCAAGGAACTAGTTTAGTCTCTGTAAAAGACAGAGCAGGGAAGCTTGAAAACTCAGTGGATTGTTTTGCCCCACGTTCAAAGACCAGCACTTCACACAATGTAGGTTCATGGATGGAGACAAAAAAACTTTAGTTCTTGGTAGGTTACAACACTGAAAAAAAGAAACCTTGATGGAGTTGTACATTCAGAAAATAACATGATGGTGGAACATGTATTGCTCACATCCCATTTGTCTGATAGAGGTCCTCCCTTGCAGTGTCTTGCAGTATGATCTGAGCCTCAGCACAACCCTCTGTTGTAAGAGCCTTATGCAGTTCCCAACGCAGCGGACAACAAGCTGCCTCTGCCAGCATCTGGGACCATGCAGAAAAACTGAAACTGCAGGCAGCAGTTGACTGAGGATCAGTTAGAGATTTCCTTCACTGGAACAGAGAGACTGGCTCATGCACTGTGTTCACATAGAAAAAGAGGTTGATTTGGGATGCTCAGTGTAGGTGGTGTTGAGGACAGCAGATGAATGGACACAGTATATGATAATATATGCAATCCAAGAGGTGAACTAAGACTGAAAGTGAGAAAGAGAAACAGGGATTGGATAGGAGAATGGTGTGGGCTGATTAACCAGCAAAAGCAGGCTAACTGTAGAAAAATAAACTACTGTTAAAATACAGCAATGTTTCATCAATATTCCAAGTTTGGAAGCTGCAGTTATACTCACTCAGACTGAAAATACAGCAATATTTTTTCACAGTGAAATGACAAGGCCAGGTTGCCTACAGTCATGGTGGGTTTTCCATCACTTGAGAATAAATAAAGATTCATTGAATTTGAAATTATATGCTGGAGTTAATGAATGAAATTCTGCATCTTGATTTGTAAAGGTAATCCACTCACTAATGGCTCCTTTTCCCCTTAATGTTAAGGAATATGCGTAAAACACTGGAGAGGAAAAATTAGCATATGTGAGCAAACATAGAAGCTGGTACAATATTCCACACTAGTCAAAGGTAGTACGATGTTTGAATGCAAGCAACAACAAACACATTGTCTCCTTTAGAAGAGGATAGCAGGCAGCAGGCAGCAAGCTAGAATCACATTTGAAAATCTTGACTGTAGAACAGTTTGATATGAGTCAGATACACTTACTCTTAGAAGTAATAGGATAAATCTCAACAATATGTTTTAAAGGGCATTTTATTTATTATATGCTGATATTTCATATATTTCCAAACACTTTTTAAATACTGTTGTGATATAAGCTTACAAAGACCTTACATTTCATAGAATCATAGAATCATTTCGGTTGGAAAAGACCTTTAAGATCATCAAGTCCAACCATTAACCTAGCACTGCCAAGTCCACCATTAAACCATCTCCCTAAGTGTCACATCTACACATCTTTTAAATAGCTCCACTTCCCTGGGCAGCCTGTTCCAATGTTTGACAACCCTTTCAGTGAAGAACTTTGTCCTAATATCCAATCAAAATGCCTGTGGTGCAACTTCAGACCATTTCCTCTTCTCCTATCACTTGTTACTTGGAAGAAGAGACTGACGCCCACTTCACTACAACCTCCTTTCAGGTAGATGTAGAGAGCAAAAAGGTCTCCCCTCAGTCTCCTTTTCTTCAGGCTAAACAACCCAAGTTCCCTCAGCTGCTCCTCATAAGACTTGTTCTCAAGACCCTTCACCAGCTTCGTTACCCTTCTCTGGACACACTCCAGCACCTCAATGTCTTTCTTGTAGTGAGGGGCCCCAAACTGAACACAGTATTTGAGGTGCAGCCACACCGAGTATAGAGGGACAATCACTTCCCTAGTCCTGCTGGCTGCACTATTTCTGATACAAGCCAGGATGCTGTTGGCCTTCTTGGCCACCTAGGCACATTGCTGTCTCATATTCAGCCAGCTGTCAACCAATACTCCCAGCTCCTCTTCAGCAGGGCAGCTTTCCAGCCACACCTCCCCAAGCCTGTAGCATTGCATGGGGTTGTTGTGACCCAAGTGCAGGACCTGGCACTTAGCCTTGTTGAACCTCATACAATTGGCCTTGACCCATCAATCTAGCCTGTCCAGATCCCTCTGTAGAGCCTTTTTCCCTTCAAGCAGATTAACACTCCTGCTCAGCTTGGTGTCATCTGCAGTGCATTTGATCCCCTCATCCAGATCATTGATAAAGATATTAAACAGAACTGGCCCCAATACTGAGCCCTGGGGAATGCCGCTTGTGACTGGCCACCATGTGGATTTAACTGCATTCACCACAACTCTTTGGGCCCAGCCACCCAGACAGTTTTTTACCCAGCAAAGAATTTGCCCATCCAAGTCATGAGCAGCCAGTTTCTCCAGGACAATGCTGTGGGAAAGGGTGTCAAAGGCTTTACTACAGTCCAGGTAAACAACATCCACAGCCTTTCCCTCATCCACTAAGCAGGTCACCTTGTCATAGAAGGAGATTAGGTTAGTCAAGCAGGACCTGCCTTTCATAAATCCATGCTGACTGGGCTGATCACCTGGTTGTCCTGTATGTGCTGCACGATGGCACTCAAGATGATCTGTTCCATGACCTTCCCCGACACCGAGGCCAGACTGACAGACCTGTAGTTCTCCTGATCCTCCTTCCAGCCCTTCTTGTAGATGGGCATCACATGTGCTAACCTCCAGACAACTGGGACCTCCTTAGTTAGCCAGGACTGCTGGTAAATGATTGAAAGTGGCTTAGTGAGCACTTCTGCCAGCTCCCGCAGCACCCTTGGGTGAATCCCATCCAGCCTCATAGACTTGTGTGTGTCTAAGTGGTTTAGCAGGTTTCTAACCATTTCCCTTTGGATTATGGAGGTTTCATTCTGCTCCCCATCCCTGTCTTCCAGATCAGGGGGCCGGGTACCCCAAGAACAACCGGTCTTACTATTAAAGACCGAGGCAAAGAAGGCATTAAGTACATCAGCCTTTTCATCATCCTTTGTCACTATGTTTCCCCGCACATCCAGTAAAGGATGGAGATTCTCCTTAGCCCTTCTTTTGTTGTTAATGTATTTATAGAAACATTTTTTATTGTCTTTTACAGCAGTAGCCAGGTTACGTTCTAGCTGGGCTTTGGCCCTTCTAATTTTCTCCCTGCATGTTATCATGACATCCTTGTAGTCCCCCTGAGTTGCCTGCCCCTTCTTCCAAAGGTCATACATAAACTCTCCTTTTTTTCCCGAGTTCCAGCCAAAGCTCTCTGTTCGGCCAGTCTGGTCTTCTTCCCCGCTGGCTCATCTTTCAGCACATGGGGATGGCCTGTTCCTGTACCTTTATTTCCTTCTTGAAGAATGTCCAGCCTTCCTGGAATTCTTTGCTCTACAGGACTGCCTCCCAAGGGACTCCATCAACCAGGCTCCTACAAGCCAGTCTGCCCTCCAAAAGTCCAAGGTAGTAATTCTGAAAACCCATCTCTTTACTTCTCTGTCAGTCAAAAAGTGTATAATTTTGTGATTGCTATACCCAAGATATCCTCCAATCATCACATCATCCACAAGTCCTTCTCTGTCCATGAACAACAGGTCCACTGGGGCACCTTCCCTTGTTGGCTCACTCACCAGCTATGTCAGGAAGTTATCTTCCACACACTCCAGGAATCTCTTACCTGCTTCCTCTCTGCTGTGCTGTATTTCCAGCAGACATGTGGTAAGTTGAAGTCCCCCACAAGAACAAGGACTAGCGACTGTGAGACTTCTCCCAGTTGCCTATTGAATATTTCGTCTGCCTCTTCATCCTGGTTGGGTGGTCTATAACAGACTCCTACCATGATTTCTGCTTTTTTGGCCTTCCCCCTGACTTTTACCCATAAACATTCAACCATCATCACCATCATCAAGTCAAAACACTCCCTAACATACAGGGCTACCTCACCACTTCTCCTTCCTCGCTCATCCCTTCTGAGTTTATAGCCATCCATTGCAGCACTCCAGCTGTGCTAGTCATCACACCATGTTTCCATGATGGCAACTATGTCACAGTTTTCCTGCTGCTCCTCCTGTTTGTTGTTCATGCTGCGTGAGTTGGTGTAGCTTCACTTAAGTTGGGCTATTGATCCTGCCACCTTTTTGGGGAGAAGCCCTAATTCCTACATGACTGTTCTCAGGCACTTCCGAGGTTACTAACACATCAATAACCCTGTGTCTGTGTTGCCACATAGATCTCCACCCCCTACCTCCACTGAGACAGCAGACCAAAGGACCTCACTAGCACACCGTCCCTCAAACACTGGCATTCTTCCCCCAGGCTTATCTCTAGTGAGGCTGGGTTTATCCTGATTTTATTATTTCTAACTGTCTGCCTCCTCAATGCAGTAATTTCAAGTGTAGCTTTTAAAAACTGTTATTCATAAAGTCTTCATTCAACAAAGAAAGGGAGCTTATTTTATCATGATAGTCTATTAGAAGAACAGTGAAATGAATATTTTGCTATAATCCTCATCGTTTCAAATATAAACAAAAAAAATCTTAAACTGTAAAAGATAAAGAATAATTTTGAACTAATATATTAAACTTCACAGCATTTCAAAAGGCATCCTCTCAAACCCTACGTATTCTCTGTTGTATGCTGCAGATGTCAGTAAGTGTTAAATTTATATCCACCTATTTTCTCTGCACATCAGCAATCTTTCCTTTCTGAAAAAAGAAAGTGACCCACTTATCTAAAGCCCACAAACAAAACACTTGGTGAGTCTTGATTCAACACAGGAGACAAACAAGGAATTCCAGCTGAACTGCTTCCCCAAAGAAGGAAACTGGATGAGGTTTTATGAAGGCTACACTGCTCCACCAAAGATGATTCAACTTAAAACAGAAAGTCTTTGGGGACAAGAATTCAGCAAAAGTGCCCAGAAAAGAAACACCTTGGTGGAAAACAAGTCTATCCAGTCCTGTAATTTAATTTTTGTATCATATGCTCTAAAATAAAAATTAAACTTCATGTTTGAGGTTACCTTCTCCTTAGGTAAGACATTAGGATGAGATTTACAGAGATCAGATTATGATCTGAACCTACTATAGGGTTCGTGCACATTTCTCTGAAGCTTCTGCTGCTGACCAGTGTTTCAGACCATGTGCTTGATTGGATGGACCTGCAAAAGAGCCAGTGTAGCCGTTCCTGGCTCAGATATTGGATAATGTCATTAGAAGAACTGCTGGGAAGGGGGAAGCAGAGCAGAGCACAGGAGCTGATGTCAGGAGTTGGGAAGCTGGTGACCAATATAGTTTTGTCAGGTTCTATAATGCTCAACATAGTGCAAACTGACAGATCCATCAGAAAATTAAACTTACAAGATTCATCAGCTTCTCTGAGACTTGTTTAGACAGCTTCGGTGTGAACATGTGGTGAAGAAACTCTGACAAGGAAATAGCCCCCAAGATAAGTAACTAAAATCAAAATGAGACAAACAGGAACTCCCTCTGTATTGAACGGTTCTGCAGTGTAAGGAGGAAGAGGTAGTGCAGAGGTCAAATAAATCTCTTCCCTCCCTAATTTCTGTGATTGTAAACTTTCTATTACCCTTGACCAATATTTGAGAGTGAATTAAAGTCCTTAAAACTGTTGATACTTTTTCTGAAAAATCTAGGTCTTGCCAATACAGTGGGTTACAGTACAAAACATACTGGGAACATTTTTGGAAGTATTTTACTAATTTTTGTATAACACAGGCCAGATGCACTTGTTTCACTCCTTGTACACAGACCCACTTTTGCTTCTGCATTGGTACTGAGCCAATAAGTCGCCACCACACAAACTGGTTGAAATGAGAAGTGAATGATACAGTTTGAGGACAGACTCCTCCCTGTTATGCTGCCTGATGCAAGTACTGTAAGTTCAAATGCTGAGCAAAAAAGATGTAGGTCCTTTAGTAGAATTAGAAAGGTTCACTAGCTGTGAGATTAGAAAGGGGTTCAAACTAGCTGACTGGAAGAGACACACTATATAGAGAGAAATCTGCACAGTATAGTAGGTATGTGAACATTTTCTAACTGGCTTCATTAGTTTCTGGGTACTGATTTACATTAAAGTATCTTTGTTTGTTTTTATTGTGTTGAGCAACTCCTTCTTCCTGAATTATGCCTGGTTTATACCCTCATCTCACTTTAAGATTTGTTAACCTGCAATTTAGACTTTACTTTTTGTTAAAAGCAAATAGTTCACAGTGCCTTATTTATTGCTGACTGAAATTTGAGCCAGGATTTGGGGAAGACGGCGGCCTTCTTTCCTGCTTGCTAACAGTTAATGGTTGTCTTCTGAACATTTGTAAATAGATTTGGCTTTTTAAGCCTTGTCATTGGAGGATGACAGTCTTTACTTGATTAATGAATGCTCTTTTCTAGGCTTTAGAAATAATATCAGGGGTTACATTAACAAATTGTTAAAGTCTTTTAATCTCAGGACAAAACATTGTCATATGCAGTTCTGTTGGTTTGGACTACAATACTTAATTTGAAAAACACAGACACTTTCTGTATGCAGTTTTGGTAGGATTAGCAAAGAGATGGCAAAAGTGGAATGGCTTCTCAGACTTATAGACTAGTACAGGGCAAGATGGGGTTCAATGCTAGAGGTAGTTTTGAGTTCAGATCTCAATCGTTGTTCATGTATCTAAACACCTTTGCTGTGGTAAATATTTTTTCTTCTCCTTCTTCAGTGAGCAAAATAGGGCATTGAATCTAAAAGGCTGGGAAAGACAGCAGTTAATTTTTCAGATAGTTCTGTCATTACCTGCATAAAGAGCACAAATATGAGATCTTTAACAAAGGAATACTGGTTTCTGACATGCAGTGTCTTCGGTCATTTATTAGGCTAGTATGGTGATGCAATGCAGAATTTCTACATGGTTTCTCAACAGTGCACCCAGAAACATATGGATCTAAATGTCTCATGTATTAATGACATACCATCAAAGGCTCATGCGGTCCAACCATCAGAGGGAGACAAAGCCACAACAACCAATCAGCTATGCTCATTTCTGTTGTGTATGAATTTAGTCTTCTGATTACATTTCTGCATTTAGGATTCAGAATTAACACAGCACTGAGAGAAGTGAATATTTTTTTATAGTTGTTTGAAAAGGTAGAGTTCGGGATTTATCTCCCTTGCAGTAGACTTTAACATGTAGATGTCTATCTCAAAGCTAGAAGTCTAAGCCCTCTACATTCAGTGGAGAGAAAAGGGTGAGGTTTCTCTCATCCAAATATAGACATTTAAAAGAGGCTGGGTACATGATCTCTTCAAAACATTTATTTCTATGCAAAACTGCCTTAGCTCATACAGATCTGCCTAGCTCTTCTGTTTGTAGTGTCTGAACGAGTTCATTTACTGTTTGTTAGGGTATTTCCAATCTGCAGAGCAGAGAAGTCTCTTTTTATAACTCATTTCAATTGTTTAAGCTGTTTTCTTCACGCAGGGCAAAGGGGTTTGGATTGATGGGAACTCGCAGTCTGGAATGTCAGGTAATTTCCAAATACTTTAGTTCACCATACTACCACAAGAGAATATATTTAAACATTAGAATTAGAATAATTAGAGACTAGCTTCATATGTCTGTATAGGTAGGTTTCCATTTTCCTGCCTTGATACAGTATGGCAGGATCTCATAGGCATTGACTCAGGTATAACTCTAGTCTCATATAGTGGCATTTTAGAGGCTTAGGCTAGGCAAAAATCAAAATATTTATACAGATCACCAAAAATATTTTGACCCATCAAGTATATCTGGGAAGCATATAGTGTGTCCATCACTTCCTGATCTAAGAGGAGAAGGAAGAAACATTAGAAGACTCAAAGGGAAGTTATATAGTGGACGCCATTCCAGAGGTTGTTTCAGAGCACCATATACTTAGAAATATTGGACTTATGTAATTGTCTCTTGATGAAGGCACAGAAGTGTCAAAGGCTATTAAGAAGCTAGTTACAAATTCTGTGACTATTCAGAGCCAGATTCATGTTTACACTTGTAAAGAAGCACTTCCAGGATGGTTTGCCTTTGTGGAAAGGCATAAAATATTGGGCTGGCTTAGCCTGTTCTTATTCAGCATTGCTATTTATTGTTTTACTGTATTTGTTGGTTATAACTGTTACACAAGGCTAATAAATTTGAAGCCTTGAACATCAAAGAGAGGGTTGTATGCATGTATGCGTGTGTGTACACATGCAGTAAGATACAGGCACTGGGTAAGAGTATCTAAAAGCAAAGGGTGACACTGATCTCTTTTAATCTCAGTCATAGCAGTGTAAAATGAAGAGGAACTCCAATTGCCTTGAGACAGATACATGGGAAGTGAGGAGTGCTCTATCCCACTACACTTGAATGCAGTCCACATCTTTCTGAAGCTGGCAGTTTGGGTTTTGTTGTTTTCGCTTATGTAATTCCCAAGTTTGCTCATAGCCCAACAGCTTGTTCAGCTGGACTTCCAGTTACGGGCTTTGCAACTATATATATTTTTTTAATGAGAATGTGCATAATTTGGAAGCAGAACTAATGTTTAGTGCACAAAGCTTTTGTGTATCTGTCTATAAGAGGCATAAAAGGGTACAGCTGCGCAAGCTAGCACATGCAGAGCGGTGGGATGGCATGATAGTTTGAAGGGGGGAGGGAACTGGTATCCATTCAGACATCTATACTTCAGGCAAGTGAATGTGCTGAGCTACCTGCTGTGGCTGGGGCAGCTTCAGCTCACCTCACCTCAATGGCTGCTTCTGGGGAGGGAGATGCTGTGTTGTGTGGCTCAGTCATTCTACTGCGTTATCATCTGAGGGACTCCTGGGGATCTTTTCTTTAAAAGAATATGGGTAATTATAGAAAATAATTTGTCCATACAGACACAGCACCTGTAAATAGATTTTTAAAGCAGCAGTGTTCCATATGCACAGCCAGCTACCACAGGCAGGCTGGGACCAGCACTCAGACACTGCACTTTCAGAGCCAAAAGCCATTTCATTTTCTAAAGCAGCCTTTCCCAGTTCCTGTCTAGCCCTGTTCTGCTGTTTCTTTCACCCACCCACCACCATATTTTACATATCTAATGCATGACATTTTAAGGTCCTTTTACTTCTTCCAGCTGTCCACTTAAATACAAAAATAGAATGACAAACACAATGCTCTGCTGGTTCTTGGCAATGTGGAAAAGGAGATAGTTTTTACCTTTCCCACACAGGGACAAAAAGAAGGCCTCCAAAGGTAGGGAAGAAGAAGAAAAGGAATGTAATTCATCCACCCAAAATGCTGATGGTTCAAAGAGACATCTGTGATGTAGCAGACATGAAGATGTAGGAGACATGGTCAAACCCATTCTCCACTGCTTCTTCTAAGTGCTCTGAGTTGTTAGATCTGTCATTAACTACCAGGACAGAGCTCATTTGGAAATTTACAGAGCACAAAGGTGATCAAGCAAAAGAATTTCCACGGGAATGTCTACTTACTCTTTTTATGTAACTCACATAAACATGAGACTTTTCTGAAGTATCTTTTCACTGTAGAGCTTGACTTGACTTGTCTTTATGATTCTTTGAATAAATTTCTGCTGTTTCTGATTTTGGATGGAACACTGAAAACCATGAGAAAAACAATTCTTCCCGTCCAGTGACATCCAAGCAGCTTTAGGTGTTTCACAAATAAGCCTGATGTTGTAGAGCTTTTAGAATGAACTGATTTTATATAAACACCCAGCCCCATGAGTCCTTGGAAGTTTGTCACCAAATAGTACTAGAGTAGACAAGTGTCTTTCTACTTTACTGCTTTGTCAGTTGCTCCTGGGTCAAGTCTTCTTCACACAAAAATTGAATTGCTTCCAGACCGTGAGTAAAAACAGTAAGGTTTAACCTTATTGCATACTATTAGTTCAGTGTCTGGAGAATATTCTTATCATTGGATTTAGTCATTTGTAAAGCTCCGTAATTCTTGAAATGTAGAATTGTCCCATTAACTGTAAATTTCAGTTTGGCAAAATGATATTGTTATTTCTTTGAGTTTTTAAAGGATTATTTTCTTTTTTTACAAATACCTAGAAAAATCAAACTATATTGGATAGAAAAGATATATTTGTGCACAGCATTTTAGTAAAAGTTCCACTTATTTTACAGATTCATCTTTTATTTCACTGCTGAGATAAGCATCTGAGGTGACCAAGGTCACCCAATTCCTTCTTGTTGTTTTGTGAGAAACAGCCGAAAACAGAATTCTCTGCTTTCTACATCTGTTGGCAACATAAGTGAACTAATTATATAAAAAATATCTCTGGGACATGATTAACAAATTCCTACCAGCCTTGCATGGCACTGAGGCTGAGCATACATTACAGTAAGAAAAATCTTGGACAAGAGTCAAGACTTTGCTACCAGTTTTAGGCATGTGGTTCCCATCAGGGACACTGTCTCAAACTGGAAATGTAAGCAGAAGATACTACAGTCTTAGTGAATGGATTTGGCCTCATCTCCAGCTAGACAGCATTGGAGAATGCTAAAGGACAAAAAAAAAGAGAAAAATATCCTAAAGATCATGAAACAGGAGTGAAATTGCTTTCGTGAATTCCATACTGAATTAGGTCTCACAGTATCAACAGAAAACTGTACCAAAAAAAGAACTGAAAAGTCTATTGAGACATGGACACTGGGCACCAGTCCAGCAAACCTGAAGCACATTTGAAAAACTCGAAGTACTGACATGGTTTCTGTATCATTCATCCAATGATCCCCTTCCCCGTTGTCCTACACCATCCCTCAGTCACAGAGCAGCGGTAATTTAAATGCACAAATCCTACCGCAACTGCAGAAAAAATTACTGACTTTGCCCCTTAAGCCTACGAAGATCTTTAACTACTTTTCAGATATAAATATTACTGCAGGTATAAATATGACAATATAAATGTGCACATCCATACAAACTTTTTATATGGTATTTTATTATTTATCTTTTTCAGGTCTCTGAATAAGACTATGCATTAAAATGTTATCATAGATAATACTAATTAGGCTGTCCCTTCACAGACCCTTTAGAGATGAGAATACTGAAACACAGAAAGACTCCAGCTTTCAAATGCACACAATGGAAGTTAGTAGCATCCAGGTGAGAAGCAGAAACACAGATCCTAATCTAAAGATCACTGAAGTCAACAGGAGTTTTTCTGTTGACATTAATGGGTTTTGGATCAAACCCTGAATGACCTGTCCACGGTCACACAGCCCATCAGAGACAGAAGGGAAACAGGAAACTGCTATCCAAATTACTTTTTCCAGTGAACCTGACTGGATGGCAGCATGATTATAAACTCTCTTGAGGTTTTACCATAGGCCCTGTCCTGTACTACACATTTTCAATGACACCTTTTTCATAAATGAAAAAATGGATTTCTATTCTGACTGGGGATATTTTCCTTTTCAAATCAGGTACAGATATCAGAAATTTCTGAAATTTCTGTTCTGGAATGTCTGCTTTAAACAGAGTAATTTTTAAGTACTGTGAACAGGACAAGGCTTTTTGTTGGTTTTGTATATTTCCTTAGTAAAAAGACTGGGCTGAGCCATGAGTTTTGGTCCAAAGTGGTAGTCTGGGCTCATTTTCAGTTTTTCTACTTTGGTGAGATTTTATTTTAACTGACTAACATGTTCTCCCAATAGTATTTGCATATCTCAATTAGTACTAAAGCCTCATGTACATGAGAAGGGCAAAATTTTATACTGGAAGATAAGTCTAAACTGTGTGTGAGTATGCATATGTGTGTAAGTAGATATATATGTTTATATGAATATACATACACAAGCATCCATATATAGAGTTAGATTCATAACTTGGGTAGTAATATATAGGTATCGTACACCCAGACATAAAGCCCCTAAAACATTCAAAAATACAAGTTAAAGTCATTTCAACATTCCAGATGAAATAGAAAATATTCTTTTCAATACTTGAAGAACATTTATTTAAAGTGCAGGGCTCACTTTTAAGTTGTAATATCCTGGTTCTGTACTTCAGCATTTAGCACAATGCAACCAGCCAGACTTTAGTGTAGTACAGCAATCTGAAGATTGAAATGTCCAGCTACCCTATTGTAAGACTCAGCCTTGTATTCTGCTTTTGAAAAAAGGTCTACCCTCCCCAAACTAGAGAAAAGTTTGCACTAGACATTTGAGATCAGAATTTCTGTCTTCTCTTTCCCTCTCACCTCCCTCTTTTTTTTTTCTTTTTTCTTTTTTTTTTTTTTTTTAAGCAACCACCAAAAAAGTCTGGCTTCTGAGTTTTTCAATTATTAGAAAATGGAATAGTGCCATAAAAGCATTCTTACTTATTAAAGCTTCTCTTGTGTTTCTTTACCTGATGTCTTTCTTTGTGTAATGTCTGCCTAGCAATACTAGCAAATTGTTTCTGAAGAGCTACAGAGAAGAAAAGGCTTTGATCCAATAGAAACACATCAATGTAATAGCAGTAGATACCTCTTATTTTCCAGTCTTTCAATGCCCCCCTTCAATTCACAAAACACACACTCAGTGATTAAAAATTCCTGTCATTTTTGTTTTAGAAGCCGGGAACCTACAACTTTAAAGTGTGGCAAAGTAAATCTTCTGCCGGAGTGATCAAGGAATTATGCTATTGTCCTGTCTTTATATTTTCCACAATGCATAAAGCATCACTGTCCTTAATTGTTCTTTCATCTCGCCCATTGACTTGAAATCAGCATTGCTCTCCAGGAGTAGTATTAGCTTGAGAACTAGTAAAGAAAAGCAAAGAGGCTTAGCATACCTCAGCACTGCAGATTAAGTGCCTCTTCAAAGATGTCACCCCAGATGTGGCAGGCTACATTCCTACTTTCCCCTGGCAACAGCTGTGGAGCCACATCAGTGCTACTGCCTTATGTTCCTGAACATTATGAGAAGGAATAAAAGCTGCCTTTTTAATGGCCTGGGTTTGTGTTGGAGGCATAATTTTCTGTTTACATTTCAAAAGGGCAAGCCTTCTTGTGTTTTCACTGCTGACAGATAACAATGAGTTGATGTACCATAAGCAATGCTTCCTTTTTGGGCTATTTGATAGTGCACTGTCTCCCGGTTTGGTTCGTTGTTCCTCTCAGAGACCGCAATCTCTCTTTTACTGGGCTGTGATTACAAGCAGCTGCTTGTAATTTCTTTAATGCCTTTGGTTGATTTCAGAATTGTTTTATTTCACTTCCAATTAAAAGTGGTCAGTGGTGTGAGTTACTGTGAAATGGCCTGAACACAGCCAGGCTACAGGTGCAGCAGATGCAGGAAAAGGAGGGTTACAGGAGCAAGAGTGGGCTCCATCTGGGGTGGGATTATTCACACAGGGGCAAAGAGTGAAAACTGCACAGCTGCATTATACAAGGGTAAGAGCATTTGCTTTTTCATGTGTGCCTCGGATAACCCAGGCTGGACTCAAACTATTATAGAGAAGTGAAAGTTTCTGTAGCCCATCTGAGACCTCTGAATCACCTCTCTCCCACTATAAAGGTGCTACAACTCTGAAAAATAAATTTCACTAGTGAAAAACAGGTAAACATACCAACCACTCGCTCCACCTTACTGCTTTTGATTAGCTGTAACTTATCTGTATTCTAAAACTGGCAGTATGTTGGCTTTTGGAGGTACCCAGCTTTTCTGGCTATTTTTTGGAAGGGGAAGACTTTGCACAATGTAATTTCTTTTATGTCCATGTGAGCCTTTTAGTTCAAAACCTCTAATACACACAATTCAAATTCTACTACATGTAACATTTTCCTCTGAACTCTTCCCTTCCCGATGTATGTATTGAGTCATTAGATTTTAACTCTCTTGCCCAGATGTGTGTTGTCCCTTTACTCTGCCAGAGTTTCCTGAACCTTTTTTTGTTTATATCAGTCCTGAAAGTTCCCGTTTTCTGCTAGGCTGCTTCCTCTAACCCACATCAATATTAGATAGTCTCGTTGATCTATCTGAGGGATTCTACATTGCTAATCTCTAGATGTATTTTAATCTGACATGTCTCAGACTATAGACTGCATATTTTTTGTAGAGATCACCACTACTTGCTTTGTTGCTTTTCCACTATTTAACACATTGTTAGTGCATGCAGAACTGGTAGAAATATATCCAGAGCATAATTAATCCAAGATTAGTAGCCTTCATGTAGCTAATTGATTGACTTGGAATCTAGTTTACAAATTTATCACATTTAACACTCACTTGTGAATGCATGCCAGTCATTGTCAGAAAGGAAAATGAATTACAGAAACCCCTGGTGTAATCCTCTTGGAAATTCATGTTTCCAAGCCTACAAAATACAAGGGAGTACCCTTACTGTAGGTTGCACACAGTGTATTTAGGAATAACCTCAGTGAAGAAAGTATAAGTAGATCTATTTCATCTACCCACTAGTATAGTAACACAATTTCAAATATGTGATCTATTCATAATCCTCAGAACATCATTTTTTATAAGTAACAACTGGATGTTTCTGAATGGATCCAGTTTATCTCTGTATGGTTAATAATTTATTATTTTATGTGTATATTACACACTTATTTTAAGGTTCACCTTGATGATAGTGGTACAAAAAAAATTGTCTTATTAGGATGTCTCTGTTACCCAGAATTGATTTGTACTGTAGCTAATGAACAAAATGCAATTTTGTTTACAGACTGTGTCCTCTATATGTAGGTCATTCCTATGAATATCCTGGCTATTAAATGACATCAATTCTACCTACCTATTTAAGATGCAGGATAAACTAAAAGGAATTTAGTATTAGAGTAATAGTTTAGGACAACCAACCTGAGTTTATTCCCCACAGAGCATTTGCTACTTGCTCTGCTGTAGGGAAGTAGCTCTGAAAGCAGCAGTTCCTCTGTGCATCATACCATTCACAGACATCCAAGCCCCTTGTTACACATCAGAATATGGATACTCGGGTTGATGAATCTCCTTTCCCTATGGACATGCATGAAGGAAGGAATCAAATGTGAGAAAGAAGGCCAAAAGGAAGGGTGAGAGACTGAAGGCAGTGTGAATAAAATGCTCAAAAGGGGCAGAACCTTCTAATGTTGCTACATGAAATAGAGAGTAACAGACATGAGTGAAATAAACAATTTTCTTCCCAGCTACATTTTTCTATTGAATACTGCAGGAAGCATTACCATGAGTATGGTGTGACTAGGTGGCCCCTGTTGTCCACAGAAACATGAATGACTTATGAAGTCTCAAGTGGTTTTTATTTCTAATAAAACAAATTTTTCATAAGCTGTGAATCAGCTATTGCTTGGCAAATTCTTGATTACTCTTAATTTAAGCTTTATATAGAGCTTATTTGTCAACTTACAAAATAACAGCAAAATTTTCTTTTGTGATCATCCTAAAGGATGGTACCACTGTAGTTTCTGAAAAATGTAAATGGGATTTCCCAGGAAAGAAACAACCTTATCCATAATAATAAAAGCCTCCATAGTCACATATAAATTTCATCTTAGCGTGCAAAGGTTTTCTGTGCCCATATTGCCTCCAGTGCAACTACACAAGAAAGACACAACAAACTTTTCATAAGCAATACAGCAAAGTGATCTGAAACGCTAGTCTGCTAGACAAATTCATACACACTCTTGTTTCTGTTATACATATGGAACACTCATATCATCTAGATGTGCATACACTAGATTACAAAATGCCTAATCATTTTCTCTGTGGATTTATTTCAGTTGCAGATGCAAAGGTTAACAGTGTTTGACAATAGCTGTCTTATATTTGCATGAGCAAATAATAATTGTCCTTGCAACTGTACACTTAACATTATTCAAAAATTTAGCCCACATAATCATTAATTTATAGTTAATGAAAGTAAAATGTTGCCTTTGACACCCAAAGGAGCTACAGACTGATATTTATGAACCCTTTTGTTACAGAAAATAATACTTCTATGAAATTATGTGAAGGGAAGCTGAAGTGTTTCCATCGCTTGTGTTTGCTGAAGTTAGGCAGATGATTTCAGTAAGACACCTTCTCAAGTGTGTACTTTAAATTTACAAAGATACAACAAGTGCGACCCTAACATTCAGGATCACATTCTTCTCTTCAATGCATGGGTATAACACACTTTGGAGACACAGGTGGGTAAGAATGTCATTTTGTCCACCGGGCTTAACAAAGCACAAAGAAGGGCAGCATGAGAGTACATAGTCAGTGGCGATACTGCAGCAGCTCTTCCTCTGAGTCTAACAGTTTCTGGGGTCTCAGATCCTACATACCATATGAGCTGTAATACCTAGACACTAAAGTATTAGTAATAGACAGGGTGACAGACTGGACTACAAATTCTCTAGTTTTGAATTCAGGCCTGACTTTTCATATAACTTTATTTTAGCAATTTTTAAATAAACCAAATTACAGATATTTAATGAGTATTTAATACATGTATATAATTGTCATGTATATTAGGACTGAAAGTTGTGCTTTGCACCCACAAAAATGTTATTCAATTCTTTTCTTTAATCCTTCATTCATATATAGACACAAAGCTAACACTGCTTATACTTTTCTGTGATGCGCAGCCGCAACTCAGATTACTCCATTAAGAGATCTCATGTAATTCATTTGCAGGCACCAAAGGGTGTAAAACTTGGCTGAAACTTTTAACTTGAAAGAGGGGTGTAGGTCTCATCCTAGCAGAACCGATACATCTACATGGGACAAGAAATCTGTTGAAGATATTAAGAAAATGTACAGTGAAAAAAACTGTATAAAAGCTCTCCAGAAAAGGAGAAAAATTTAAAAGTACTTTTCCTCACCACTCAGGTATTTGTCTGAACTTCCATCAAAGAAGGTCCTGTCATAGATAGAGCAGATGTCACAGAAGAAACAGCACTCGTTAGAAAGGATGTTATGAACAGACATAAAAACACTACTAGGGAAAGCAAACAAGCCAGGAAAGAAAGCTTTCATTCTGAAAATAAAGGACATTAAACCATGCTAAGGAACTAGGATCAACCTACATATTAAATTAAGAAGAAAACCTTTAGTACCATAAACATACCCAAAAGCTCTCTTGAGGTAGAGGAAAAAAGAGTCCCCTTTCTACCTTTTATTTAATGTATATTTGGTGCTTTAACAGATGAAGTGCAGCATTTCTTTCCCGGCCACCCTCCCCATATTGTCTTCTTAAAGGTCACATATTTAAAATAAGTAAACACAAAAGCTCAGGCATGGGGAAAGCTGTGTGCTAACATTACTGCTTTATGGAATTCCTAGTAAAAATGAGATAGATTTCTGGCCAGAAACAAGACAATAGAAAATTAGGCACAGTGGAAGTTTTTATCTATATAAAGCTACTACATGCTTCCTTACCTGACTCTGACATGGGCCACAGCAGTAGCTAATAATTTTCCATAGCAATTCCTATCTCTGAGATAAAAAACACAGAAGCCATGTGTTTTCTTCAGAATGACTAATCAGGGTCAATCAGCAAGCATACGCTTAGTTGCCCTCTTCGCTATCCCTCAGATTATTCAAACCATGATCTGTAACAGAACGGGTAAAATGGAATGGGAGAGTGGGGTAGGAGGTGGATATGTGGCGAGCTAAGAATCTGGAGAGAGAGAAAAGGGAAACTGAGAGAAAGACAAGCAGTGGAAGAAAAATAGTATGTGCGGGAGAATCCAAGAGGGGGATGTTGCTCTCAAAATCAAAACAATTTGATTTGACATGCCTAAGCTAAGTGGATTTTTTGAGCTATGTTATTTTTTTTTCTGCTTATATTCTCTCCTGTATAAAATGTGGGAGGCCTACTACACTCAGGATTCTCCTCACATCACTGTGGGATGAGAGCCATTCCCAAATGCATAGAGCTGGGAGGAGAGCAAAGATGAGGAAATGAAGCCGTATGGAAGCACAGAGAGTAGGAGCAGGAAAGAGAAAATGAAGATAATATCAGAGAGATTGGAGGAAAAATAAAAATAATAGGAATCCATATGTATGTTCAGGACGTCCTGGGCAGATGTATGGTAAATGAGCCACAGAGATCTTGTGCAGTGATCTGAGTTCCAGGCCACCTCAGATATGCAACACTGTTGCAGACCAACTTTGATGAGCACATGTAATGGGTCAGAGACGTCCAGGACACTGTAAACTCATGGCAGATGATCTGAACAAATCATCTGTGCATGCACAATTCTCAAACATTGGTTTTGCAGGTGTCCAGAGGCTCCCAAGGAACCACAGTTCTCACCAAATTATACATCAAGAGACCAAATTATTTTTTCAATTTTCTTGTGAAAAAGCGTCTCCGGAAACTCATACGCCTGGTGGCCTAAGGAAGTCCGCAGAAACCATGAGAAGGAGCACAGCAAAAGTAGGTAACAGAAGGGTGAAGAATGAGTGAAGAAATATCACATGCTAGAAATCAGGTTCTCTTCACAGCTAGTGACAGCAATTATTGCAATCAGAAGAGGTGATGGTGGAGTAAAAAGAGCAGCAGTAATGTCTGTATTATCTAAATACCTACAGGTAAGGCACTGACACACATCTAAAAGATCAGAGAAAAGAGAGAGCAGAAAGAGGAATTAAAAAGGAGAATGCTGGAGTATCACAGTATTTCCCAGTTGTATCCAATTCCATCTGGCTTATAAGACCTATTCCTTGTCAAATTCAACTTTATTGATTTTTTGCAAATAAATCACTGCCTAAATCCAATTTTACAAACAACCATGCTGAGTGTAATGGAATGGATGAATTCTCAGAAGGTGTAAACCTAGTGTAGACGGCTCTACAACAGTCCTTCTCACTCTGTTCTTTACTTTAAAGGCCAGTGGGGTAAGGGTGGATAAGCTCAGATCATGTGTCATTTCCAGTAATCTGGAAATATAGTCTGGCTCAGAGCTAAAGAGCTCTAATTTGCAGTGGTGTACGATCAGGGAAGAAAAGGCAAAGGAGAGAGGAAGTGTTCCTGAAGCCAGCTATACCTTTGACTCACCAGTTATCCCATTTCTCGTCTGGCACAGTTGAGGGTTTGGTCTGGTGAGAAATTAGTGTTTGCATTGCCCCTTTAAAGATGTGGTCTGAAAGCACTTTATGAGCCATGTGTATTAGTGTTCATATTTGTGTGGGTCTGTTGAGTTTTAATCAATCAGCCTTGTTTCAGAAGACTTTAATTTTGCTCTCATTAAGTATGTGTGAGTTTTGTGTGTGTGCAGGCGCATATATTTATCCCTGTCAGCATTCAGAAAATTACATGCCCCTAGTTAACATATTGTACAGTACTACAAATTCTCATGAATATCACTTATCGCAAAGGATAAGTTCATCCAACGGAACGGAACGGAAACTTTTCTTATTTTCAAACAAATTGCCTCTGCTAAATACACAGATATTTACTGTCTGTGCTTTTTTGTATTATGCTTGTAAAGTATAACTGTTCCACTTACCACTTCTACTGTATTTTCAGAGAAAGTCCCTGGCAAAACCACTGTCCAGAATTTCAGACATTAAAATAACTCCAAAAGATATTTAGAGCTGAGACACACTAACATATATCTTTCATATTGTCCTCATGCAATGGTTGTGCTCCAGTGGATGATAGAAGTCAACATGGAGTTTTTAGTTAATCATGTAATCACAGAAAAAATACAAAGGCAAATAAAACAAATTACATGCTAAGTAAGATTTCAAGTGTTTATCCTGATCAAACTGAAATTGCCCCTCTGTCACGTCTTATCCCACTGTAACTTAAGTAACTTGTTTCACTGCACATGGAAAAAAAAGTCTCCAGCAACTCTTCTGTCCTTCTTTCTTTCTTCAGTACCACTTGTAACCTTTAGTCCTTTCATTCTTACTTTGGGCTACAAGGGTATAAAACCTGTAATTAACAACTCCTTTATTGCCTCTGCAATAGTAATTGCCGTGTACAGCCTTGAGGTACTAAGAATAAAAAATCATTTTCCTCCCCCTGCCCCTTGTATTTAACTAGCACTCCACAGTTATTATTAGGATCTTGCCAAAACTTCACCTTTCGCAAGAACCTTGTGATAAAAGTGTAATCCCCACACGGTGACCTCTGCATGCAACAATCAATACTTATGCTGTAATATTTCCCCTTCTTGATGTTTCAGAGCAGCCTTTTAAAAAAAAACAGGCTGAGAAGAGATTAGATTATCAATTATCATGAAACTGTCTGCAACTTCAAAGGGCTGCAGAGCAAGGGAAACCATAGTTTATCAGGACTGTAAGCGTCCTGCAATTATCTCTCATGTCACCCAGATGTAGAGCAGTAGTTGGGGGAATAGCTTGGGTCTGTGGTGAGAGACTGAGCTGGTGGAAAAATATAAAAGCAGCATTTTCTTTGGAACATGAATCATTGGTTTTGGGTCAGATATTGACAATAAGTTGGATCTTGAATGTGTTAACTACGAGCAGCTCGATCCAATATACTCATGTATCTATGCAGCGTGAGCATTTTATCGATAAGCAGACATGGGACACTTTCTTTTTCCCTGAAACTCCAATTTTTACGTAGGTCAACAGATTGTTAATAGTGTGTCAAAGAATGATGCATTGATAGTCAGTAAAACTGCAAGATGTTTGTCCTCAGTCATTCCCACAAGTATTAAGCCTATGGGTCTGCACAGGAAAACAGCTTCACAAGTCAAGTAAAACACAGAAGTTTGGAAGCAAAACTCCAGCTACTGACATCACTTCCTGACACAACGTGGCATTTTTGTTTGGTCTTGTTTTCCAGTGGGATCCATGAGGCTCCAGTTTGACCGGTGATATCTTAAGGCCAGGAACAATGGAAAATTAATGTAATGTTTATTAATACATAGAAAAAGCCTCCGGCTATATAGAGAACCAAATAAAACCAATTAAAGTAGCATGTAGTCACAAGTCTGGTTAATGTGCAACTTTCTGTGTCAGGATATGATATACTGAATGAGAATAAGTTCATAAAGGAATTGCACTTAGTTATGTTCCACCTCACTGGTCCTTTATTCCACCCAGTACATAAACCAAATATTTACCCTTGACCATGACCACAGAATGACAAGAAAAAGACGATTAGCAAACCTGGACAATTTTATTTGGCATAAACGGGACTGGTCCTTAATATGTGTAACAAAGATAAGGAATTGTAATATTAATGTGTTTAACTTATACAACATCCAAGGATCTCAATGCACTCCACAGCAAAGCAGATAATATCATGAAGTTTATCTATAATGAGCCTTACTCTACCATGGACAGATGGTAACAGCTCCCACCTCCAAAAATGTGCACAGGTGAGGAATAACAGAAGAGAGACCCAACCGGTCTGACATGGTAGAACAGAATGAGTAATGTTAGAAGCATTATTCTCTTGCCCCCCTTTTGTTTCTTCATAGTTGATCTCTATGTTATAGCACTGTGTTATTTGTTGTTATTGACATTTCCGCAGGATTGCTTATCACCCAAGAGACGGGATAATGCCTAAGCTAAGACCAAATATCAGTCTATGGTTTCCTTATGCTTTTAGCCAAGCAAACCATAATAGCAGATAGACCTAAACTTTGAGGGAGCCGGGAAGATTAAAAAATTATAAACTGTGTGCTGAGTGGGATATCTGGACCCTTTTTCTTTCTTGTTAAAGTAAGAAACAGGCCATGTACCAAAGCTAATAACATTTTACTTAAAAAATTCTCAGGAGCATATCTGACAAAGAACTAGAATTTAGGTCCTCTCACAAGAAACTAGAAAGAAAAACTAAAACCATTCAGAGTGTATGCATTATTTCTATCTCCAGGTGGCTGTTAACCAGGCAATGTAGGAGTCATTCAGATTCCTGATGGCCCTCTGAGGACCTACTCAGCATGGAGCACAATATTTCAAATAAATAGTAAATACAGAGACTACCCCACTGCTTCCTAGGATATCTGGTATCTATCCCATTAGGGGTCTCTGATGGCCTATTGGAATACTAAGAGGTCAAAGGGTTGAAAAATGAGAGAAAAATAGGGAATCAAGTTAATTTTTTTGTGGACAGTTTTGTGGCTCATCTTTCCACAGCTGTCATTTTGCCACCTGCTGGTTTTTAACCTACTTGTCTTCAAATAAAGTGGCTGTAGCTGAAATCTAATCCACTGATTCCTCATATAGGGATAAATCTAAACCTGATATATGCTTAGAGTCTACTCTCCTGAGTTTGGCCACATCTCAAAAAAACACTGACAAGACAGGATACCCCAACTTTGACCACTGCATGGTAAAGACCTTGAAAGATTACAGAATAATGTTTGGTGTGAGATACTGTGAATGGGATTGGAATTTCTGGGTTGCTTGTTTTTCTCTAGACCTCATGTCTCCAGATGCAGAGAGGTAGGGTTTCTATTGAAAAAGTTTTCCGTCTTGTTTGAAAATGTATTTTGTCCCTATATGACAGTGATACAACCTGGAACTGATTTCCTTTGTTGATAGCTGGAAGAGAAAACATTTTCAAACATATGCTGCATTTAGAGCCAATATGTAAAGAACATTTTCCCTTAGTCAAACCTAGCTTTTACTTAGCTACACGTATGTCATTTTTTATACTAAAAAAACTTCATAAATACTAAGATTTAAAATATGGGCTTCCTACAGATTTATATGACATTGCATTTAATCTTCAGTGATGTCATGGTCCCAGATGAAACAGTTTCCTGGGGCAAAAAAGTGCAGCTAATCAGTTAAACCCATTTAGGAATTAACTTGAGCATCTTATTGTCAGATTAAACATTGCCAATGTTCTCTTGCTAGTATTAACAGCAGACACACAATTATTTCATGTGTATTTCAGATGAGAAAAAAGAAAGATATCTCTTTGTAAAATGTTGTGGTACATTATGTCTGTTGTAGATATGCAGGTTGACCTTAGCTGGGTCAGGCCTCCTTTTTCTCCATGTTTTGCTGAAGGAAGGTCCTTTCAAGAAGAAACACACATGCATACTTGTAATAAAATAAAACATTATTTCCTGCCTTCCACATTTCAGACAGTCAAGGAAATGAGTGCTCTTCTCCATCATATACAATTTGCATGTGCTTTTCTCCCTATTTTTTTGCTCAGAAGGCAGTTAAAGAGGGTGGAAAGGACACTATAATCTTGTCTTGCTTGCATTCTGAGCTTGGCAGAGCCTCCACAACCATCTAATAAGCCTTTAAACGAGAGCTGGGAGTGCACTTCTGAAGCAAATCTTGCCATTAATGCCATGTACCAGACTCTAAGTGTGGAGCAGTCTTGGAGACATAAACTGGACTCCTTTCAGATGAAAATGTACCAGAACCTGCACTTCCACTTCAAGAGCACATCAGAGCTATTCTAAAAGAAATCTCCCCAAAACATACATGGCGTGGATGCCAGGTCCTTAGCACCAGTTGCATCCTTCCATTCAGCCATTCTACAGTGCTACACCACTTGCTAACATATACACAGTCACTCGCTTTCCCCCAGATTCCTGACACCCTGGGGGCAGGGGCAGGAGGAACTACATTGTGGACCAGGCTGGTCCATGGTGCACAGTTTGCACTGCACATGCTCATCTGAGCACAGGGACAATTAAATACAACATTTGACATAAACAACATCCCTGTGGAACAAGGACACCTTGATAGCCAAACTGTTATTTATGTAACTGGAGGGTTATATAAATCAGCAGGCTTTGGGGGTAAAAACCATTTGTTTGTCAAGCCTCTGTATGGTGTCTGGCAACAGGGAGGCCCTGATCCATGACCTAGCCTCTAGGCACAACCAAAACACAATAAAAAGAATTTGCTTGGCCACTGGGCAAACAGAAGAGAAAGATAGCTCCTGCCCTGCAGAGCTTACCTCTCCTGGCAATAAGGGGACACTTCTTTCATATACAAACAGACAGCTTGGATTTGTTTAGATATCAGTTAACAGATTAAGTATCTAAGTCTACACATCCCCCCTCATTAAGTGATTGCATGATCTTAGGTCTTGGAAATGAAATGATCATTTTGCTAGAAGTTTACCGAAGTCAAAAAGCCCAGACAAAAACAGTTAATGGTTTTGATATTCTCAACAGAGTACAGCATAAGATTTAAAATATATCAGGGCCAGCTGGTAGAAGCAGGCATCAGTTCATTTAAGAGGAGGTAGCTATACCAATTTACACCAGATGAAGAACATGTCTGAAGAAGATACTTTTAAATATCTGCCTTGGTACCTGCCTTGTCCATTGCATGCAGCCATCCTAACTGGCTTATGCAAATAAGGGTTTCGTGTATCCAACATAAACATGAATGTTCTCCTTGCAATTTGTATCCCCGTATACGAGCCTCTGGTATTCTTGCTGCCCCAAATGTTTGATCATTCACCCTACCAAGCCCTTAAGTTTTTGTCCTTGCAATCATTTCCTGGAAGAGTTGGCTCAAGGCTTCTTCACAGAACAGGCAAAATGGGGATCTGTCATCACGAGATTAAGGATCCAGAACTCCAATCGTAGGAAGGGGTGGATGTGGGATGCGGCAGATCCAAGATGCAGAGTTGCTAGCAGAAAAAGCCATGGGAAAGCCAAGTTGCTGCTGCTGCAGCTGCTGGAGTGAGGCAGTGCTGGAGGACCCTCTGCCAGCAATAGCTGCTGGGCCACGTGCCCCTTGTTCTCTTGGGGCCAACAGAAGCCAAGGTTTTTCAGGGCTTTCCCAGCAAGACTGTGCCCATGCCCTTGCTTAAAGTCACTGCCTATTTTGTTTAGTCACTGAGACAGTTTCCAGTTTAGGGGCACAGCTGAGAACACTCTGGCTTCAGGAATTTCTTAAAACAGTTTCACAACCAAAGGCAGCATTTCATGAAACTGCTCCCTCAAGCAGGACAACTGTTTGTGTTAATCATAAGCATATAGCCATGTAGGTGGAGTTAAAGTCAGATAGATGGGAATTTGGTGATGTGAGTAGCTCAGAGTTTTGGAAGTTAAAGGTTGCTCATTTCTCAAAGCATGGTCAGAAACACAATTCATATGAATTTATTCTATTTCTGTACCACTGAAAGTAAGTAATAACTACATGAACATTGTTCTTGTGTCCAAGAAGCTATGCAACTACAAGTCCTCATCTATGTCATACATTTGTGCAGGTCTTATTGGAAAAGGTGGGGAAAGCAGTCATCCATCTGTCCCTCACTTGAACATTTCCTTACTTTATCATTACGAATTGCTGTTTTATAAATTCTGGGCCAACACTGTGCTGGAGTGTATTACTGAAGTTCCCCTGCCTGATGGACTTCAAAACTAGAAGAGATCATCTTGTCTGACGACTTCATTAACTCAGACCACAGAGTTTAACTCGCTCACTTCCATATTAAGGTGTTGCACACACATGGACCTGTATAAGCTGTGACTCTATGAAACAGGAAAACAGCAAGCTGCCAACTTACAGTGACTTTTTTAAAATATATACAAAAAGCATGAAGGAGGAAGAAAATAAATGTCTTGGAGCATGATTCACCTCATCTAAACCTTTAAGCTAAACAACAATAAGTTCAGCATCAAGTTGATGTTAGGTCTCTCATCTGCCTGTGCAGTCAATGGACGAGTACATCATCCCACTTGCTTAGACTTTTTTTCTGGGAAGACAGTGGATTAAACCCTGGGGGAGATGTCTGTCATCTCCATTTATGAAAGAGGGTGTGTGGGTAACTAAGTTAGGCCAAGCACTTGCCTATTAATATGACAGGATTCAAGTGAGACAAATGTCACCTGAAGAAAGAAAACACTGATAGCATTTTTTTAAAAAAATAAAAGACACCAGAGGCTTCAGTGCAGCACCTGTAGAAGTGAACCCTGTCCATGTCAGATACTTGTTTGAGGAGTGTTGTCAGTGGCTCAGACCTTCTCAGTGAGGTAAGGATATGCCTTTGTCCTGAATTCCACCTAAGCAGATCCCACTCTTGGACGTAAGCACAAAAAGCCCAACAGTGGGATCTGCGAAAACATCTGGCCTGACTTCTGCTGGTCTGAAAGTATGGCTCAATGAGAATTGTGATGACCTAAGTAAGAAGGTCAATTTTTAGGTTTCCTGTATGCAATACAAATAAGATCTCTTAGTGTAAAAGTTGCAAAACTACTTTTTTCTTTCAGTATTCACTTAGTCAGAAGTATTTATGTAAACATCACAGCTCTCTGCATACATTTGTATAAAGTTCTGTACATTACAAAACGTAGCAATATCATAATTCCTGCAGGATTAAGCACAGTGAGCACAGAGCAATGAGGGAATCATGTTTATGAGCAGGAAATGCTAGCTTGTAGCAGATTGATATATTTACACCTGTTCACTAAAATGTCACATTTACATATATCTATTTTTTAATTATATGTGGGCACTGTAGTACTCAGACTTGTTTACGTTGAGTGGATCCAGAGTACTGACTGCTGGTTTTAAATATAAATGGAAGAATAAATCAAATAGAGTATGAATGTGTAACTGGGAAGGTGAGATGGTAAAATTCTTAATAATAAATAATTTCCACAAATTCAGAATTTTCTTAATGTGCATCAAAATACAATGAATTGTCTCTTTCAGATCAAGCCCTACTTAGAGCCTTGGTTCCATAGACATTACTGGGAAAGTGCCCACTGGCATCAGTAGGTCCAGGAGATCATATACAAAAATCCAAACTTTGTGCAGTGCTCTCCTCTGCCTTCTCCTTCATGAGTATGCAATGCTGAACAGAAATGTTGTATTCCTGCTCTGTGCTGGCATAAAAGGTGCATAAGGGAAAAGGAATTACAGAAACTGAAAGCAGACCCTTTAGCTACAAGAAGAGGTGATATACATGGTTGACTTTAACTGCTATCAAGGATACTTATATTTAGATTTTGCTCATGATATTTCAAGTTGCACAGGATAAGACATTCTTGTTGGGACAGGGGGGAGATATAATGGGAATAGAAATTTTAATCTAGGCCCTCAACATATGTTGAATGACAACTTCACTGTACCAGATAGATTCTACCCTGATACATTAGAAGGTAAAAGCTACCTGAACTATCTACCTCATTCAGCTTCCCATATGTTGCTGCTGCAAGAAAAGCCAGAATGCATTTGTGACAGTGCATTTGTTGTTAGCATTGTAAGAAGTGCATGCAGAGTAGCAATCTTTTCTTCTTTAAATGCTCTGTTGCTAATCTTTATTTAAAATAATAATGATTCCTATGCATCTTTAAAAGTTGAAGCCCAACTCATTAGTTTTAAGGAAATACTGAAGTCAGTATAAGGGTTATTTTCATTCCAGGCCATGTTGGTGTGAACATTATCAATTGATCTAGGATTTAAGTGACCTGTCTGGAATGCTTGACAAACAAATTTTTCTCATGAATTATACATATTACTGAAAACCATACTTAATGGGAGACTGGGAAGAGGGCAGGTATTTCCATCACCTAGGGGTGAAAGCCCTGCAAATTAACAACAAGACGGTTCATTGAAGCAGATAATGGATTGGTCTGTGAAAACAAGAAATCTTTGTGGGAATGGCTGTGATTATTCATATAGTCTGTTTGCTAATTATTGCTAGTATGAACATTATTTTAACTGCTTTTAAGAACCTTGGAAATGATGTGACTTGTCAACAGTGTTGTGAAACACTGCAATATAGAAGACATATAAGCAGCACACAGTCATTCATTGGAAAACTTTGTGTTTGATCATGGAATCAAAATATGCAGACCGTATTTATTTTTAACGTAATGAATATGTGTCTGGCTAGAAAGAGGAAAGAATAATAGAGAAAAGGAATATTTAAAAAATGGGAGGTACGATGTATCAGCACAGAGTAATGATATTAGAGCTGAACAGCTACCTAACTAACATGATGCAGAGGGTATAATGCTCTGACTAGAGAGGATGGGAAAGGGCTAATCCTGAAATGCTCATTCCCACATTCAAATTCCATGCCTAATAATGCTTAAACATCGATGTGATAAGAGAAGTCAGTGTCCTTTGGAGAGACCCTAATAGCTATGTCTTTCTAAGACCTACATAGCACAACATACATATATATACTACAAAAAAGCCATTTTCCATTGAAGTGATTTCCTTTTTTTCCTTTGTACCTCTTAACAGGCATAAACACTCAGACTTAAGTGATAACTTTGGCATGTGTATTTTGTGAGGTTCTGCTTCTTTTGTTTTTGACACTGTTCCTTTCAGAAGCCACATCTGTGCTCCTTTTCCATTTTCATTTACTACTTTCAGCTATTCCAGGAGACTTTAAGTTTTGCAGTATCATTCATTATATCCTCTACTGCCACTATTACTTGGCTTTTGAAAAGATACTAGATAACTAGCTTTAAAATTAACTATCACTACAATATCTTCACCTTTTGGCATAACTTCAGTCTTGATTGCTTTACTCCTAGCCAGGCATTATTTCCTAGAATTAAAATTTTAAGGCCAGAGGGATCTATCTAAGGGCCTTCTCTAACCTCCTGTATAATACTGGCCTTCACATTTCACCTAGGTATCTTTCCATTTAAGTTCCATAACTTTCAGTTGCTCTTCTGCATGTGACTTTAAAGCCATGCAGAGTAAGATTCATATGACATGTTCACCTGCGAGCTAGTCCTGGAGATTCTTCATCAAAATGGAATGAAAAACGAAATAGTAGATTTTTATCAGCTATTACAAAAAAAGTTATCTTTAAATCTTCCTAAAGAAGATTGGATGAACGAAGTGCTGTTTGCACATATTTATGTCTCCCCATTAAATCTGAAGGAAGTCTGGATGACCTGCTCAGCAGCAGAGGTCCATGCAGAAGACACCTGAAGTTAAACAAGAGGGCTCACACTCCCAGCTTTGATTTAAGGCCTTCAAGTGAGGGGAAACTCTCAAATTGTTTCAGTGACTAAATATAGTAGCAGATAAAAATTTACATCCAATTTCTAATCTGAATCTGACAATCTTTTTCACTGTTGCCACTTTTCTCCATGCTCAGCTTAATTCTTACTCTGCAGAGCTGTGGAATGATGCTTTCTGTAACAATTATTGGAACGGTGTTCTCCTTTACAGGGACAGGACTTTTATGCATGGTTTCCTGTACACTTTCAGATTAGAGGAACATTTTAGCTTCCTGAGCCTCTGTGATCAGCCTGGAGGAGTGATCACAGAATACATGGTACAGTTTTATTCCTTCTTCCCGTCCTTCCTAGGTATCACATCATCAGGTCATATTCATTTATCGCAAGTGATAGTGATAGTAAATCAATTGAGGAACATCTTGATCCCTGTTTCCTTGGTGTAATTTCAGGTTGAACATCTTTCAGTACCCATAGCAAGATCATGTTAAGAGGCACTGGGGACTTTACACATAAGGAGAAATTACTTTCAGGTCAGTACCTATGACATACTGCAAGATCATCTGGCAGCATCATTTACCTTATCCTAATAAAGGAAAAGCTGATTCTTGTGGAATAAGATTGCCAGAGATTGGTTTTCACCAAAAACAGTCCCTGGAATCAAGTTGTATGTGGTAATTCAGCTGACTTTCAGGGGCACAGTTTAAGTAACTTTCTTTGTCAGAAGGCTAAACTCTTTGAATAAGACACTTGAATTACTAGAAATAAGAAATGGATTAAAAAGGCTTCTTTATTTTTTTAGGATAAATCAGGTATTGCCTCTTACTTATTAGCATTCCATTATCTGACCAATTGGTCAGATTTTTAAAATTGTCATGGCAAAATTATTGCATTCAAGAAACTTTAATATACTGATATCAGAGTCCATGAAGACCAGATCACAGAAGATACACATACTGGGCTTGCTTCAATGAAAGCAATGGCAAAATAATTTGCAGAAACTATCTATGTATATGCTTCACTTGATTTCATCTCTCCTGAAGATATCATTATGAATGGTGCTATTATTTGGTAGTAATGTTTTACTAGCCAAAGCAGTTTAAGTTGTCTTCTATATACGTGTTACATTTATTTTGCCTTGAGTGTATGTCAGTGATGTTAAGCTTGTGGAGGCATTGCAGATGCAAGAGAAAATAACACTTTTCTGGAAATAAGTAAGTCACAGAAACTTTCTGACAAGCATGATGAGGTGAGATGCAATTAAACACCCACACACTTTTCAGTGAAAATATTACTGCTACTGATAGTCTTTTAACTATGGACACTTGCATTAGCTATTATAAACTACCTGTATGACTATTAAGTGTCACATTGATAGAGTCAGCAATCATATTGCTTGCCCAATTGTAAGCTAACTTTTTCTTCTTCCAAAAATATTAGAAAACAAAGAAAAAAAACCCTGAGACATCCATCTGACTTGCACCATCCTCCACTGAAAAATCTTCCTAGCAGATGTAATTTTTAAAATGTCATTTATTCTGAGAGCTTCATATAAAAGTTCTTACCAGCTTATAAATATCTGACTTCTCTCCTAAGGATAGAAGCATATAGGAAACCTCAAGTTTATTTTGTCAAAGGTCTTTTTATCATTGGTTGTGTAGGCTGCCAGGGTTTCTGCATGCCACTAGCTTTTTAGATAATATTCAGTATTTTCATTGTAATTCTCAGGTCGTAGTCATTCATTTACAAAGCTTACTTGGTCTTGGCTAATAATCTTACAGATCATATCCTGCAGGCTGTCTGCTAGAATTTTTGCCAGAAGTTGAAAATTCCAATTAATTAGCAACAAGGACGAAGACTCCTGAAGGCTTTGAGAACCTTACCCCAAATCTTATCTCACCATTCCCACTTTCTTAATTGTTGTGAATTATGTATATTATTCATCTGACCATATAATGTGTAAATTCAGTCTTTGTAACTCATATTCATTCCCTAATATCTGCTAATTCAGCTTGTAACAGACAGAGCTTTATATCTTGGGATGTTAATTTTCTGTTTCCTGAAAAATACCACACTGGCAAGAACTTGATTACATCCCTGCTGTATCTAAACATAAATGTATTAATATTGCAGTGAAATTACCAATGCACTGTGTAAACACTATAATATACTGCTTGCCACCATCCATGTGGCAACTCTTCACTAAGTGCCTAATAAGTTTGGAGGCTGGCAACATACACTTAACAGTCACCACTCTAAGAAATGGCCTGTGCAGGCAGCCAGCCCAGTTTCTGTAACTGATTGGACAATTCAGTTCCTCTTCTTAGACAGACCAGTTCAATCAGTAGGGATCCATAACTGTGCCACTGAAAATCCAGTCCCTCTCCATCTAGTGCTGTTAAGCATCATAGCAAAGTGCCACAGTGTTATTTCTGAAGACTGCAGGTCCTTTTCTTTACATGAAAACTATTCCTGAAAGCCACCAGTCAGTTCCAAAAGCCCATTGTTTGTTTTGCTGTTTGTAATTCCTGAACCATTGGTTATGTCTTCTACAGGAAAGCTACACCCATTTTGAAAGAGAAAAATAAAATTTTTGATCTCTGTCTAGACTAAGCAAAGAATCCAGTCCTGCTTATATACAATTGGAAGAGATATCTTAAGAGTTCTAATTTTCTTCCAAGAAAATAATAAAATATTTTTGGGTAGGGCAGGAAAAAAATAGTCTATGAATGTTGAAAAGTACCTCAAACTAAATGTTAGAAAGAAAGAAAGAAAATGCAACATCCTGTGATTAAGTTTATCAGAGAGCGTGTAAACTATTCTTTGTTAAACCCTCCTCTGTTCATGCACTGACCAAAAATCCGGGATTTTCAACTTCACTTTTGGGGAGATCTACTAAGGTAAACGGAAAGCATAATTAATAGACACATCAGTAAGAACCTTTTGTTCTGGGACACTGAGCAACAACACAAAAAAATACATTTAGCAAAACCCCTTTTGTGAAAGTATATATAGTTTTTGTATGTACATATGCAGTAGATAGAAAGATCAGTCCCAGCAGCACTCACAGTTTATAATAGGAAAGAATATAGTTGTGGATATTTGAAGACCAATCCAATGTGAACTCCTTCAATGTAATACCATTGCTTTTGTGTTTTCTAGTGTGAAGACTCATATTGTATATTCTGTTGAAGTCCTTTCCTCTGTGTTCTGTTTCTTTCGCAATCTTCACTTTTCATTCCTGTATAGTCATTCCATTATTTCTTCCATGGATTTTTTTAATCTCTCCTACTTCTTAGACAATCTTTCTTCAGCTGAATACAACTCACTAAGGTTCAGGTTAGACTTAGAAAGCTACAGTGTCAGAGCAGGTTTGAAATCAAACAAAATTAGTTTCTTTTTTCTTAAACTGCAATAATAATTAATGGATGCTATATGAATTCTGTAATGGTCTTATCACTGCTATATGAATACAAATAAAATAGTTTCAAAAGGCAGATCTACACTGAAACCCCAGATTTCCTAGTTGGAGGGGTAAAGAAGTTTAAAAGCCAATGCTAGCATTGAAGATTGCAGACCAGGCTAGTTTCAGATCATCTAATAGAGTCACTGACTTCTTGTAGTACTCAGAGTCAAAAGAGAAATGAGAAATTCAGACCACTCGGTCTCCAAAACTCCTTTAGTTCATCTCTGTACACAGTCAGTGGAAAGAACTGCTGAAATTAGGCACCTACAGCATGTGATATGCCTCTCTCAGCACTATGACTGCTCTCTCCAGTGCCTCAGCAGGACAAGCAGCCCCGGCTTCTAGCAAACTGCACTGCTTTGACTCTCTTACACTTTGGCAGCATGCTAAGCACTTGACACCACTTCGAAGGGTATGAAAGTGTGATGGTTTTGGAAGGGTCTTTTAATCTGACTAAGCAAAGGAGTTTCAAGTCAGAAAGATTTATTAAGTTTTCTCCATAGTTTCTATCACATTGAATTGTAGGCAGGAAATAGGAGCACTGTTCTCACAAACAGGAGTGATAATTGCTTTGTTAAAGGTCGCCCAGATGGGACACAGATATTCAGAATTGTTTTAAAGTGTAGTGAGAGCTACAATTATCTTGCTTCTTCTCAAGTGAGTCTGAAGTTGCAAAAAAGACATTGGACCCTCTGGAATAAAATTTTAGGTTTCTTTCAATTAAATGTAAATTCATGTATCTTGTAAGAGGGTGGTGTTTTTTCCCCTAAGAGTCAGAAATAATCCAGAAGTACCAATAGTTTCATTGCAGAAGAGGCCACCACTTTTCCACACTTCCAGGATGAGGAGATCTGTGCAGCAGGATACGTTCATTACAAACCTAGATGAGCGCTTCTTGGGGACCACATAACTACACTTTGTTAGACTTCACTGTTGGATTCCATGTGCTTTAACCCACTTGACCTAAGCAGTCTAGATATCACCGTAGTTCTCTCTGTCACACTGCTAGAGAAGCAGTGAAAACAATTTGTAGTAATTAAGCTATTTTTTAAAATAGTGTAGCAATTCCTGATCATGTCTGCTGAGGAGTCATTAATTGCAGTGATAACTCCAGAGAAGTTGAATTTCTGCCTTATTTTCCCTTTTCTGTTTCTTTTGATGAAAGCCCATCACCTGGTAACAGTGTCACAGATGCAGCCAAATGGACTCACATGTTTGGCTACTTGTAAATTTATGCAGTTTGGGCTCATGCTTAATCAGCTGAATCACAGTGCTAGCCTCTAATACTTATCCCTATTATCATTACCCTTAACGTCACTATCTGATCAGATTTAGGGAGTCAGAGTTCCTGCTTTTACTTCCTTGTTATACACAACATGGAGAACCCCCCTCCCTGGCTACCTGCATCCTCAGCTGCAGGGAATTTTTAAGTATGAATTTAAAGCTATTAGAAATCTTTGTTTTATTAACAAGATACTTTTTTTCCCTGCTTTTTTTTTCCCAAAAGTGAACAATTATGAATTGTAATAACTGTATTCCAAGAATGTTTTATTCTGTCAAAATGGAAAGCTCTCCCCCAGGGCCACATTAGTATCTTTTTCTGTCTAGGAATGCAGCTGTTCCAGGGCAGGCTCTGAGTAATGTCTCTAATCGGCAGATATGCAGAGTGCTTAAGCTAATTATGTAATAAGGGAATCACTCCTAAAATTTTATAAACGTTAATATAGACATTTAACTTCAATTTCTTTGAAAGTTGAACAGGAAATGAGAATTCTTGTGGTACTAGTACCAAATGCTCATTTTTATACTGAGGTTTTAAAATGTCGGGTATTGCAGATCTAATGCTGTATTCAAGCTGCAAATTACTCTCTTTGGCATTGAAATATTGCTGCAATTAAACCTGCAGTAAAGTATTAAAAGGCAAAAAAAAAAAAAAAAATCTTGCATCTGATTGCCTGTACACAAAACTATGTGGATCTTCATTGATCTTGAAAGATGGCCCCTGAGATCTGAGTTTTCATTTTTCATACACAGATATACTCTCCTCCATAGTTCTTGGGTAACGAATTTAAGATTTCTGATTTAAGCAGTTCCACATGAAAGTTAACGTTGTGAGACCTATCTGAGGCAGCTTCTTTAATGCAGTTTGCAATCTACATGTCAGACCTTATTCATTTGTCTAGGTGTATGTCTTTGTTTCTACGTTTGTATAATGCAGCAAACCATTCATTTCAATGACAGTCTTTTCTCAGGTATTTGGTAAACAAGACAAATGTATTTTCATTTACAGTATTTGAGCATGGGGAGTGGAGGAAGAGGGCAAGAAAAGTTGGCTTAGACCAAACACACTCCTCTCCCTACTCCCACATTTAACATTTTCCCCCATTCAGACTCCCCCTGAAAAGTGGCAACACTGTAGACAACCAAGACCTTCCATGTCCAAGGTAGAAAATTCCTATGGCAATACTGTAGGCCTGACCACTTCCCAAAATGTAGGGCACAGTCCTCCAACCAGTTGGGCCTTCTGTGTCCACTGAGTGATTATTAAAACACCAAAAAAAAAGAAAGAAAACCCCAAAACAAGACTCTTCTCATACGGAAGATCAAAGAGGTAGCAAACTGCCCATGATATCAACTGCCATTGATTTTGTTGTTTATTGCACTACTACTGGGCATTAAAATAAAACCTACACTTCATTTTGGAAACTAGGCTGGTACTCAAACCCATGCTTCCTTGCATCTATATTCACTAAACATAATTCCAAATCCAAGTCCAGACTCAAAGTAGTATGCAACCATGAATACAATGTCCTTCTTGTTACCAGCTAAAACAGGTCAAAAGATGCCTTTATCTGTAATATGGATGGACTTGAATGTGCCGCTTCTGTGTATCTCACATGTCCTTGCCATAGGATACCATTGCTAGGTCCTTTCTAGAAGAATTTCAATACTGCACACCAAAAAGATGGAAGAGATTGGTTGGCAGCCTGACTTTGGTTGGGAGAACAGGGCCTTGAGTGCTAGATGTTCCACAGCTTGCCAAGACAGGGATTCTGTTAGGATCACTTGCTAGATTCCACAATAACGGTATGCTACAAACAAAGCCTCAAATGTTAAGCAGATAAGTGCTTATTAAATATTAAGCATATGATGTTAAAAAAACACAGAGTGGTACTGTCCCAACAAGCAAAGTGTCAGGCTCAGCATTTCCAGTTCTAGTCCCTTCCAAACTTCTTTTCTTGCCAGTTTTGGAGAACTCTCTGTAAATGGTTCATCTGTGTAGGTACATGGTCTGCATTTTCACAAAGCAGAATATTTGATCTACAGATTTCAGGGCCTAACTGTAGTTTCCTAAGCTTGAATATGATTTCACAAAAAGGACAAAAATGCATGGATCCCCTCTTTAAGACTGAAGCTATAAACCCACAGACACCATTCTAGCCTTCAATGATTATAGCCTGTAGAAGAAGCACGACTAGAGCATCCATTGTAACTACTTGTCAGTGTCCCAGATAGGCTTGTCCAGTTGAGGCTGAACATCTGCACTACTTCAGTCTTGCTAGTGTTAATACCTGAGGCAACTAACCAAAACATAGGGGGCTCTGATATATCTATTCTGCATCTAATATGGAAGAAGTTTCCTTCCTAGTTGTAGAAAAACACATCCCTCCCCACACATGTCTAACCAGAGAAATAGAGTACAAAAATACAAGTTCTGGTTTAGGAGGTTTCTGAGGCACAGTCAGAGGCTGGGAGGATAGTTTGAGAAGGCAGTGCCGAATGCTTACCCTGTTCCTAAACTCTTGTCTAGTAATTCATTCCTTACCCATGTTGGAGGCAGGGTACTGAGCCCGATGAACCTTTGCTCTGGGACAATACAGCAATACGCGCTCACTCCCAGCTTTGCAAAGAACATGAAGACAAAAACTGTGAACTAAGACTTATATCTTAAAGCAGAGTAAATATGATATTTACTAGCTAGGAGGCTGCAGAAACATCTTGTAGCATGCTACATTCTGAACAGGATTTAACAAGTAGATTTTCAGTTGAGCTTTCAGGACTTGCTCCACTGTCCTGTTAGTAGAATTTCTTCTTGTGTTAGCTATCTTGGATTCATTTTTCAAATGACTGAATTTCTATCAACAGATACAAAAGTTTTCACTGAAAATTTAAATGAAAACTCTAGAAAACAACGGAAAGAGCACATGATGAATGCTGGCTTGCTGCATTGTTTTGTTTGCCCTGTTATTCCTTGAGATGCTGCAGCTTGTGTTTCAGCTCTAAAAATTACAAACACAGCTGGGTGTACATTCTAAACACAGTAGGTTGTTACTGTGGTGTGACCACTGACCCAGGTTCAGTCCAAAGTCCTAGGAACTACCAGATGCACAGAATGGAAGCAAACATGCTCGTATTCATTGTAGTTATGGAGAGAATAGAGGGAATGAGAGGTTTTGTGATTGAAGTCCTTCATATATCGACATTTTTACTAGCACAGCAAGGTTTCCCATTTTCTAAATTCTAGTGTGGAAAACTTGCTCATAACACTTGAGGTTTGACCATCCTTTGCACTAACATGTAACCCTGGGACAGGGGCAGTGCTGAGGGTCAGCCAGAGCCAGGGCTCTGTTCTCAGGCTGATGGCTATGCATGGGTGTATCCATATTGCTACAACCAGCCAGCACTTATTCCGTTTCAGCATACTAGAGGGTATTGCTGCTGTTGTTATTCTCCATCAAGGGATTCTGGGAGTCCTAAGCTCCCGCAAATCTGGACTCCATGTTGACACTTCCCAATTTGTAGCTCCCCGTTCATATTTGTGTGAGTTATTTCTGAAGTGTAGACTCATAAAATAAATGCAGCTGCACAGTTTCTTGCTTAGAGTCCTGCACTGTTGCATCTAACAAATCTTTGATCACTGTAGAATACAGTTTTTGGAACAGTTTCATGCATACATATGCTTCTTGCCTGTCAAAAGTGCCCGAGTCCTGCTTCATCTGAGAGATTGGATCTGTCCTTCACATCAACATATGGGGACTGCATCATTGCTCCTCATTACATGCGTGACAAAAGTGACCATTATTATCCTTGCCTAGCCCAAGGTTATGACCCTATCTGTGTGAAGATCTTGGCCCCATCAACAGAATAGGTATAAGCTGCCCCAAACGTATCACTCTAAAACACTTCTGGTGCCCCAGATTGACACATTACTTTGGTATGTAGAACTTTATCACAATTCGTTGAAAGGGAATACACAGATTAACCATAATGCTTATACAAAAAAACCAGTCTTAGCCATTGTGAAGTCAGTAACCTTGGTATATGGACACTATTTTTTTCATTCAGAAATCTGCTCATACCTTTTGCAAACCACAAGCTACCTCTGTAACTTCTTCCATTTTGACCAGTAAAGTCCCGTGGTATTTCTGTAGTTAATATGGATTTCAATCCTCATTTGACATCTGGTGAGATAATGTGAACTACAGAAAGGTTAAGTTACTCAAGTGAAGTCATGTCATAAGTCAGTGTCAGTCTGTCAGAGTCAAGAAGGGGATTTAGATGTCTTGAATGCTCTTCCTCAACTTAGTATTGAAGCCATTTCAGACCAGAATGTTCTAAGAAACATTATACATGGATCAACACAGTTTTAGGTACACCGTAGGAATATTTTGACTTTCAGTGATGTTTCTAAATACAGTCTTTTATTATTGGAACAATAAAGCAAATACAGCAGTCTTCCTAAATCACTGCTCAAATATAGCAGTGAGAGAAAACTCCAATACTGGAGTTGCACTTACCGAAATTTCAACTCATCAGAAACTAATCAAAATCATATTAAATTTCTTGTATAGGAGACAAAAACAGAAAGAGAAAGCATGTACAAAATATGTTAAGGGTTATAACCTTGGACAAGTTCTTTACACAAATCCAGGCCTCTGTTCCGTTTCTACATTACTAAATTAGCATGAAATGCCATGAACTTCAAACGATAATGTCAATTGTCTTTAGCCATTTCTTTTATCAAAAAATAAGCCTTTATGGATTTCATATGTTGACTAAGCCAACAGCATGGTCAGCACAGAAATGTTTACAGATGGCAGAACTCTTGTTTTTAAAAAAAAGGATCAAAGGGAGGTTGAGAATATACAAACCCTGGTGGTTAATACACACTTATAAACAAATAAATAAACTAGCATGATGTTTGTGCATGGCCAAACTATCTGTGCAAATGACTGAGGCTCTGCTATCAGGCCGTCTTTGTCTTGAAACCTTCAGTTTGAGTCCCCCTCCCCACCAGGACAGGACTCCTTAGATAAGGTTCTGTCAATACCCTCACTACCAGCTTCGGTTTTTAGGGATTTATAACTTGGCTGTAAAACTTCATCTGAGGGTTAGGCTTGGCAGACAAGGTCTCAGCCTGACAGCAGTGTTTTTATTACATTATTTTAAAATGAAGTGGCTCTTTTTAACCTTAAGGAAGATGCAAGATGCATGTAAGTTAACCAGTTTCAGGAGGTATTTGGCTGCTGCTATAACTCAAAACATAGTGTTGTTTTCTTTTTTATTTCTTTTTTTTTTTCCTCCTTGAAGAGTGTGTGTGCATCTGTGGGAGTTTCATAAAAGACACCACATCGACAATTATGGGCACAAAACTATGTGAATATGCACAGACAGCCCTCATACAGACTAAAATGATTTATAAAATTCAGAGCAATTAAATCTCACCTGCTTAGTTTAGGCAAATAAAATCAAATTGAATTCACACTGAAAGGACTTATAGTTAATCTTCTAAGAAGCATCTAAGGAAGAGTGGTTTGAAGTGCTTGTCAAGAGGGAAAAGTAGTGGACAGACAGAAGGATATATAGTCTAAGATCTATTCAGCATAGCAAGAGATAATAGCTTAGAACCTAGGAAATGGGCAAAGTGTGAGTCCATCCATCCAGGGTGGTGCTCAAAGAGAAGGTCCTAACACCTGTATCTATTGGTACTTAAAAATCAGAGGCATTATTTTGTATTGAAGCTGCCTCTGTGGAAGGAAACTCCTGTGAAAACATCTATGGGATATTAAAATAATCTACATCCTTAATTATTTTTAGTAATGGACTGAATCTTGAGATCCCTATTCAACAAGAGTTTCTTGTGGTTTGAGGGTTTTTTTTTTTTAATTAATCTACACTGTCACAGTTTTGGGTGTCTGGCTTGAGACATTGTCAATTAACCTCATTTTTTATCAGAGGGTGGTAGACCCTGGCTGATAAATCAGGAGCTTCTGTAGTGTATTAAGTTGAATGCCTGCAAATTGAGATACATTCCCAATCTCTTCTAAAAACATGGCTGTGAAGGGTCAGTCAGTATGGAGCACTCTGTGGCCACTTGGGCACAGACTTAAGAACCTACAGTCAACATGTGAGAGAAGGACCTCTTTGCCAAAAAAGAAATGCAATATGTTTAAATTATACAATTAAGGAAGAAAAGGAGTGCTTTACATCACGTATCCTGGCTCTATGCATAAGACGAAGGGCATCACTTATGTAAGCCTTTTTTGCTCTAAGCTAACACTCAAAGTTTACATGAACACCACAACTGTGGAGGCTGCTGCGGGTCTATGTTGAATTAGAGCATCCGGTTGGCCTGGGCTATGGGAGGGCAGGAAGGAGACAGATTGCCAAGAATTTAGTTTCACAAAATTGGTACAGATTAGACACAGCAAGTGGATGTTCACTGCCTGTTAGAGCCTTTTCTTTTGTAAGAATAAAGCTTAGCAAGGCAAAACCAGCAATGTGAGGTGGCAACACAAGGGTGGTGAATAGGCATGAACTATTGATTGTCTCTTCCAGTACCTGAGCTTTAAAGACACATTTTAACACAGACATCAAGTGAAGATAGTAGGACCTGGGTTCAGATCAAATGAAAGGAGAGCATTGTTCATGCTGCAGGTAACAGATCTGGGAAATACTTTGCCAAAGGGTGTTTGGGAGCCCAAAACTTTTCAGTTTTAATGGGGAAATTGAACAAGCACATGGGGAAAAAAAAGGCTTTGAAGACTGTTACATAGACAAACACTAGGACCAGGAAATCTTCTGAGCTGAAAATAACAGAAGGCACATCAAATGAACATATATACCAGTCCTGTCCTTACCCTATCCTCAGCATCCTCTTATGACCACTGATAAGCAGAAAACTGGGCTAGACAGATCCTTCATCTGAGCCAATATGGCCATTCCTACGTACATGTGAACATGCAGCCTCTTCATAGGGCTTTGCAAAAATTTAGCATCTGCTGTTGCAGCACAGTAGAGCCATGCTGAAAAATTTGATACAGATAGATTATTTACAGCTGTCCCTGCAACACTGATGTGTGTTGGAGTAGAGAGATTTTCATATCTGATAACTATGTGTTCAAAGTGTTAATCCCAAAATGACAGCATATGTCAACCTGTCTGCAGTGTTTCAAGCCTCTTATAAATATCTGAGAATGTCACAGACTTCATCTTTTCATGGAGGCAAAGATCAGAAAGGAGAAGGAGATAAAATGATAGAGCTCTGCCTGTGTTCCCATGTCCAGATGAGCGTCTTGGACACTTCCAGAGTATGTGCCATGCCATGAGTGAAGCACACAGCATATGTACCTTTCCATCCCCAGGCTTGCATAGTTCCCAGCCACATCTTTTCCTAAGGGGTAAGTACAGGTACTGACACCCAAGTATCTTGCAAACTGAGTAAGAAGTTTCAGCCAGACCTGAAATTACCTATAGACCTAAAAAATCGGGCTAGCAGCTGATAAATATCTTCAAATGTGACAAAAATATCACATCTCAGTAACTGTCTACTTTCCTGTGTCAGCTTAAAAAGACCAGTATCTTAAATATGTGCCTCACTAGTGCTTGATACAGGAGTATGAATAAGGAGAGAGAAAAAGGAGAGATGCCAGAGACCTGAGTAAAAATGAAAGTAGGAACAATGATTGGGTGGAGAATGGGGAAACATAATCTGAATGCAGAGGAGAATATCTTTCTCTTGGGGGATGACAGAAAGGTGAAAGAGAGCTGAAAGTAAACAGAGCAGCTTGGAAAGCATGCTGTGGTGCACACACTACTAACTCAGTGTTAGGAATAATGAAAGACTTATAAAAGGAAAGTCACAGGGAGGGATGGAGCAAAGCTTACATCATGAGAGAATAATAGAAAAAGAGGATAAAATAGGTGGCTAACATTTTCAGGAAGTCTGGAAAATGGAGGGGGAAATCTTGTGGGATGGATGAGGCACTTCATGGCATCCAGGTATAAGCAGGGTATAGCGTCTTCTCCCTGTAGTGGAGAATTATGGAAATGTTTGCTCTGCGCCTGCCCAGAAATGGTAGTGTGTATGATGCTTTAGTTTACTACAGTCATGCTAAAAGGAATGTAAAAAAAAAAATCATTGCAACTTCTGCACTGTTTGGAGCCTTGTTATCTGCTGGAGATGCAGACTACCTCTTCAAGAAGGACAAGGATGCAGTGTGATATTGTGTGACACAGGACAGCCCTCAGCGTCAGCTGACTGCTTGTGAGAGCAGCTCTAAATTATGGCAGCCCGGTTAGAAAGACTATTGCACTGTCCTTGAAACAGGTCGTGTAAATCTCAGCTATAGCAGCTGCATCATATATACCACCCATTGCCTCCTCTGCCATGTGCTCTGGGTTTGCCCTTACTCTCAATGAAGCTTACTGCAAAACTGACAATGATTTCAGAAGGCACAAGATCAGGTTCTCTGATCTCTAAGTAGCAGCAGAATAGGCACCCAAGAAACAGAAGTATGACAACAAGCCAATGGCCTGAGCCAGGCCATCCGCAAGGGTTTTACCCACCCAGACTGCCCAGCTTCTTATGAATAGCCATATGATTTTCAGACTGCCGCATGCACCAAAGAACCATCTGAATCACTTTCAGTACTCTTTATCTCTTCTTTTCCTCCTTTGGTATAGCGGCCAGGAGAAGCATATACAAAAAAGAAATATTTTAAAACATGGAAAATGTAGAATACAGAAATTCCAGTCCTCATACTAAACACAACAAAGATGTCTCCAAATGGTCCATGATGTGTGCATAGTTTAGCAGCTATACTGTAAGAAGTCAAACTAATGCTTATGTGCCTGTACCCAAAAAGAAAGCATGTTCTGAAGGAAAAGAAAACTGGAACTGTATCTATATCAACATTTGCTGTACTGGTAGGGCAGGTATTCCTATGATGCCTTCTCTTTTTATTATTAAAAAGCTGAAGGCATTGTAGTTTGAAAGGATGATGGATTCAAATTTGGTGCAATGGAGGAATCTGATGGACAAATCTGTCACTGTGACACTGCAGCTTTCTCCCTTCCTGCTCACTCTAAGCGGATAACTCAACACTGAGAAGATCAGTGGTTTTGAGAATGCTATTGTCATAAATAAGCAGATGTAGTTCAGTCTACAGATCAGATCTTCTCAGTCTCACCTAAAAATCTACACAACTTCTAAGCATGTTACACTCCCTGAAATGGGACATTGGTAGCACCTTGGAGGCCTGATGCTCAAGTTCACTGCTAAAGTTCACCTTCAGCCATGTTTTCAATGGACAACACCTCTTCCTTTTTCTCAGTGCCCATCATGAATCTCAAAACCTCCTTCCATCACCTCTTCTCTTCCTCCAGCAGTCAAGCACAGAGGGGCTGGAGAACTACACTGAATCCTAAACAATGGCCTGCAGGTCTAAATAATGCTGGCTTAGCTCTGTCCTTTGGCAAAAGACAAAGCAGTCTCTGATGATAGGACCTCCATGAGCATTTGTATAAAATACTTTCATAAGATTTTAATTACTATCGTGACAAGAAATGTCATTAAATAAACTATGAGACAGATCTGTAACTAAAAAAACCCATATATATAATAGGGGATAAGAGAAAAAGAAACAGAACTTGAGAAAAAAAATCACAAAAAAGCACTAACAGAGCTACAGAGTGGAACAAATACCTTAGGCAGAATAGCTTAAGAGGCTGCTACAAAAATGGTGCCCAAGACTGTGCTTAACCCAGGGATGTTATAGTACTTCAATACTAATGTGCATGTGTTGGCCATGACCTTAGAGCAAAACTCAGGCAGGCACCACACCCTCTCCTCAACTATCCTGGTTTTCAGAGAAATCAAACTAAGCATCCAGGCAACACAGGAACCACAGAATACTCAAAAATCTTGCCCCATGTGGATGTTCAGGAGGCTAAGACCTCAGGGTTTACCACTGTATGTACAAGAGGTGAGCTTAGGCACAGTGCCAGTAATCGTGCTTGCCTCATTCATTTCCAGACTGAACTTAAAGCACACTGTTAGGACCAGATGTTTTGCTTAACCAGAGCCCTTGTGATCCTTCAGGGGATCCTGTGCAAAGTCACATGCAGATGCTATTTTCAAGCATAGATTTTGATATATAAAAGGAAAAATAGCAGTGAGGCTGCTAGAGCATTGTCTGCTAAGCTTTAACTAGGCAGTGTCATCTGCAGTTCGATCTGGTCGACAGCACAAAATCTTTTGAAGATAAGAAAAAATAGGTTGGGGTTGTCTGTTAGGAGACCATTTGTGGAACTATTGTTGTTTGTATTGTGCTAAGGTGAAAGGACTCTAACACAGGAATAACCGTTACATGAACACTGATTTACTTGTAGAGGGTTAAGGCCAATAAGCTTGATTCTTCATTCCAGGACAACTTAAGAGTAACACCAAAGTCAATGAACGTCCATCAGGAAGACAGAAGTTTGACTAAGAAGGGAATTAAGTTTAATGAGAAACCCCACAGTCTTATTTAAATGTTATTATCTCTACTGTTTCTATTTATCAATAGTATCTGCGATAGATAAAAGAATGGAGCTTGCATAGTTGCAAGAGCTATTCTCTGCTGAACACATAATAAAGGCTTTCAGTAACAAAACAAAAAAAAATATATCAAAAAGTAATTCTCACTCCATCAGTAATGAAAAAAGCAAGATGTCTTTGAAAAACTGCACAGCAGCCACACTGTATAGGTTAATATGTTAAGACACTTTGATTCACTGCCCACCTGTGTTCACTGGAGCTTGTTAACTGCTTTATTTTTATCATATGTTAGCTGTCAGTGTAGCATCCATCTGTCTTTCATTTCACATGGCATTTCTTGAAGATGAGAGCTAGTCAAAATATGTTTCTATAATTCAAATTTTGCTTTCCTGGAAATGCACAAAAACACAATGATGCAAGCTCTGCAGAGCGAAAAAAAGGGAACAATGTATTTTCTAGCTCCACCGGAGTCTATTTCTACTCTCCAACTCTGTTTACTACTTATGTCTATTATCTTCTCTTTTTGTGTGTATAACTCCTACTGACATTAATGGGAGGCCTGCTCATGTAAGGAGAGAGGACAATCAAACCTTAAACGTGTTCTTACTTTGACAGCTAAATCCCTGGGTCCAGGAAATTCTACATTTTATGTCAACATGTTCCTACATATTTGATTGTCTCATGATACTCTATTCCATTTTAAAAACCAGTATTTATCTATCTTCTTGCCGTAATGTACAAACAGATCTCTTACATACATCTGATAATAGGTTATATACTGCAGAAATATATAAAAACCGATGTAGAGTGCAGTAGAAGCTTTACTGCAAAAAGTTTGTTTCTTAATCCAAACATTCTCACTGACATTAATGACCTTATTTTAGTGAGAAAAAAAATACAGTCACTTTAGTGAGGATATTTGTAGGAATAATGGTTACAGCGTTAGGCTTTCTATTTAAATATAATTATTCGGACCAAAATAGTCCAAAACCAAGCAATGCTGCAATCATCTCCCCAGCAGAGGACAGTGGACATGTAAGTCATGTGGTGCTGGGAGACTTCCAGTAGTGCCTCCCCTTAGCTAGGGTGCTCAGGAAATGTGTTTTTCATTGAGATTGTTACATGAACCAAACTTGGGAACTTTTAAGTATTCTTTTCTACTAATCTGGCACCAATATTTTTGGTTCCTCTAAGAGAAAAAGGTGTGTTGTGTGCTTCTTTATGGGGGCGGGGGGGGTGGGGAAAACAGGATGCTCTTGGTTCTTCTAAAGGAAAATTATGGTACTCTGAGCCTGGGTCATCTTTTACATGGTTTTGATGTTAATGCCTGTATATGTTAGTACCAGAATAACTTAAATGGCAAGAAGCAAGGATTTGATTTTTTGTTTCAGATTCACACTTGTGCAAGGCAATCCTGGCAAATTTAGAATAGCCCACATTCCCAAGGCAGCATGAACTCATGACTAGGCATCAAATTCCTCTGTGTTAGACCCAGGTCTGAGGTAATCAAACAACATTTATATTTGATTTGTCCCATGTATTTACAGACCTTTCTTTTCAGTTCTTGTTATTTTATATGTCAAATATGAGTCTCTGTGATGTGCTACCTTTTGAAATGTCTAAGACAGCTGATGGAGAGAAACAGTTTATCTGCCATTCTTCTTGACTCCTATTAAGCATTCTGTGAATCTTCAGCACTGTAACTCTGCAATGAATCCAGACTACAATCAAATTTCTGAGGCTAGACACTAAAAGCACAGGAACGGTCTTGACCAAACACTAAATGCTGACACCTGTGAGCTACACCTCTCCAGAGCTTGCGAGAACTGCAGGTCCAAATCATAGCCCCCAGATTAATACAGATTATAATAACACCCTGTCCTTGGGTAACCTGCAATAATCAGAGGAAGAGAACCATTTGGGTTTAAAGGGTAGGCAATGGAGGAAAGATGGCTTTGGGTAATTTTCCTTTACCGTGCCAGTATGACCTGTGCTGACGCACCATTGCAAGACTTCTTACAGATAGCTTGCATGATATCCACATGAAAGTCTGCTAGTAAGGGAACATATGTATTCAAAGAACAATAGTGGATTAATAAAGAATGTAAAGCTGGATGGAAGTTTAGAGACTGGTTTCTGCTCACCAAACTGAATGACTTAGAGCTCCAGATTGAGACCAGTTTGGGCAGGTCCATATGAGTATTTTAATTTGGCTCAGGAGTGTACGTCGGTAGCACTTGTCCATGCTTTGTAAGCTTTGTTTTGCATTGTGGAGCATTGTGGTTTGTTTTCTGAGGACAACAAACTGAAATATGTGGTCTGGGAGTGTACTTAATGCACACCAGCAGCAACTGGACATTCAGCCTGTGCAAGCTATTTTGAGGTAAAAACAAAATTTATATACGACGGACATCAGGTCCTCAGCACTAACTGTTTTGCTGAATACATTTGTTGCTATCTGTGTGCACTACTTCCTGTCCAAAGTCTACACTGATAAACTTAATTTTTATGAGGCAAAATGATGTGCATCCTGAATCTTGCTGAATATGATTCTCACTGTAAGTACTCTGGGGATCTTTCACAGCTTTGCATTTCCTTGCCCCATTCAGTGTTTTATGTAATAAGGAAATTCTGCTTCAAAATTAAATATATATATAAATATATTTTGCCAGGATACATTTTCCTAGATTCTTTGTGGTATTCCTGTTATGCAGTCGCCCTCCAAAAGCACAAATCCTGCAGTACCCTGTTCCTGAATCTGGCAGCATTTATCTGAGTGTCTCTGTATCATTAACAGATTTCAACTCTGTCACGAAGAAAAATATTAGCCTCACTTGGGAGACTGGAAATTAAAACACCATTGAGTTTATATGATTATATAGGAATTATCTGAAACAGACATTGCATCTCAGTTTCCCCAACGTCCATCTGATGTCCTGTCTTCTAAATCAGCCTTCAGATTCATGGTTCCTTTCCCATTTGTGGGAGCTTCATTTTCTCAGTAGTTCAGATTTGTTGCTTCCAAAGTCTGTCATGCTGCACTGGAATCAATTAGAGTGGACCTTTGGTTCACTGGTAATAATGGGCATCGACACCAGTGCAAATATACATGCTGAAGACTCACCATGCTGGATTGGGACCAGGAAAAGCAGGAGTTTGTTTGTTTTACTGTGGAAGAGTTTTGGTTGGCAGGGGGTGCAGGGAATTTGGAAGTCATGAGAAATGAAATACAACCAACAGGCAACCTTGAATACTAGACTTGTCCTAGAAGGAGCACTGTGCTTCACAGTGGCAGCAATGCAAGCCTGTGTTTAGCTCTGTGAGAGCTGTAAATAAAACACCAACAGTAAGTCTAAGAGGGTGCCTTATGCTGCTGTTCCTTCAGTTCTATAACACCAGGAACAACCAAGTGAGATTATGCTTTTTGTGGTAAAGAACACTCATCTACATCAACATGAACTGAGACCACCACATTCATCCCTGGTTGTATTTCTTGTCGATTTTTAGCCTGCATGTCAGGTTTTTACTTGTATAAAGCCCTGCTAGTGTGACAGTGAACATATGCTGTTAGTGTGCAATAATTGTCCTTTAGCTCCTTGTTGGCTGGATTTATTACCTAAAGTAATCATGCTGCAACAGAGGAAAAAGTAAATAAAATGTTTATGATGGTGGCAAATCTTGTTTCTCCTTTAAATATTGAAAGAGTTGAATGATCTCAATAGCCAAAAATGACCTCAAAACGTATGTGTGTGTTTACTTTGGCTTCGCCAACTTGATATGATTTTCACCATAAGCTTTCTCTGCAGCCAAAAATCACATCACATGAGCCAAAGCAGATAAGAGACACATATACTTCTGAGGTCATCGTTGCCTGAATTATTGAACAAGTTTCTGCACCTTTTTGGGGCATGCACTGGGATGGGAGCTTGCCAATAGCATCTCTGTTTTTCCAGCACATACTATACATACATGCAAATACATACATTACAGCACTGTAAATGTAGTGAAATAAGGGGTGCTACTTCCCAAGATTTCATTCTGTTTCCTCACCAATATAAAAAACAAATGCATCATTTTTCCTCTTTGACAAAAAACGGGCATATCCACAAGGCAATCCAAACTTTGACTCATCAGACATCACAGAGACAGCAAAGAGGTTTTGAGGGTTATCTCTGTTTAACATCTGTCAATATGAACATGAAGGTCTCAGGCCTGTTTTGGAAAGAAACACCTTAGATGATTAAAGGTGTACTCGATTTTTAAAAACACTAAAATTGTATTTACAGTACATGGGATGTAGGAAACAGTGGAAAATGAACTGACTATAGAATTAATGTGTTCAGTTTCTGAGCAGTGAACAGAACCTGGTCCAGTAGGATGCTTAATTATGCTCCTAACTATAACTGTGAGGAGACCGGTGAGAATTTTTTATTTTTAGTTTGCTGACTAAACCAAAAGCTGTGTGTGGAAGATTTTGTATCAACTCAAAACAGTTTTTAGTCTCACATTTTTTGTTGTTCTATTTGGCCTGAAAACAGAAAGTTTGTTTCAGCATGATAAATTTCACTTTTAATTTTTTTAATCATTTTTAATGAAATTTTTGCAATGTTTTTCAATGAAGCATTCATTTGGAAATGGAAAACCAAAACATTGGACTTTGAAAATATTGTACTGAAACAGATTGTCTTTTTCTAACTCTTTCTTTTGTTTAAAACCTTGTTCTGAGTTCAGGAGTAGTTTAGACAGTCCCTAAACATTTGCTGTATCTCAGAGCAAATAAAACGTTGTTCAAAAAATGTTCTAGTCCCAGTTTTGAGACTAAATAGCCCTACTGACACCAGTAGCATTAATCACATATTAAAGCAGGGTACACTACAGCCTGTTCTACCAAACATATGTGAACCATATTTGTTTTACTCATCTGACAGTAGTAGATGATCAAAACTTCCAGGGCTTAGGTGCTGTACGTTAATTAAATGTATACTGACCCATAGCCTGGGTTACATTTCAAGACTACTCCTCAGTTCCGTTTTGAAGGAACAGACCTGCCAGTGTGTCTCTAGCTCAGGATTGTCTGCCAACATCTTACTGTATTTTTCTATCATTCAGTTGCTTAATAAAAGCGCTCTGCCCACCCCTCTGGGGAACAGGCTAGCACAAACACACTTTAACCTTTGCGGTTCCCCTCTGAAACCTGCAACTGACCCTCCTCCCATGAAAAACTATAAAAGACTTAGACAACAGGATTAAAATAAAAGACTAATGAATATACAGAATGTCACACCTGCCACACTTGTGAATTATTGGTCTCTTAAACTTCTATAACCCAGTACCGTCAGTGACACCCTTTATTTACCCTTAAGGCGCTTGGCAGCTGCTTAAATGGCTGTCTATGGCAGTTTGGTGGAAACAATAATAATACATTATAAATCAATGAAAATGAAGTTTTTGCAGTGATAATCTGATACAGATTTGCTAACATTTATATGAAATTCAATTCTGTTTGATTGCATCAGCATATGTTTCATTTCTTCCAGCACTATTGATTTTGAAGGTTCTTTACCTATGTCTAAATTATTTCTGTTACAACTTTGCATTACTGTTTGGAAATAACCTAAATCAACTGAAACCATTTATTTAATTTTTAGGTTTTTTAAAATCTGGTTACTGAAGTAATGTGATCTCACTTGTATTTTTCAATAGACAAAAGCTATTAAAACTCCCAAATCTTCTATATTGTTTACCTGCTAAGACTCCTTTGTAATTAAGTGTGTCGTTATTTCTGGCAAAACCACTGGAGTACAGGGAAAAAAAAAATAAAATATGGGAATAACATTGTATTGCCTGGAGTGGAGTATTCATACCAATGAATAAAACCAAGGTTTTTCAGTTGAAATGGATGTTGTTAATGCAGATAGAGCAGTGATTATTTAATATGCACAGGCAAGTAGCTGTGTCTGTGTATGTATTCAGGTGCTGTGTGTACAACGGTGATAACAAACCATGTCATAGCATCCTCTCAAAGAAAAGAGGTATTGTTGCTATTCCATTGATTTACTATAAAAAATTAGGCACAAAATCTTCTGAAATTAGGTATTTTAAATGGCTATAAAAGTGTATATAAATAAACTACCTGATTTTTGAGACCTACTGGATGCTGTATTCCATCTATTTGTATGTGTGTGTGTGGTATTGCTTCTGCCAAAATTTCACTGTGACTTTTCCATGGCTGTAACACTTGTGGCACAAGTGTCCCTTGGGCATAAGCTGGGATGAGAAACTTTAATGAAATAATATTTTCCCCTGACCTACAAATATTGCCAATTTAACAGAAACTTTGTTCTAGAAAAAATAAATCCTGGCATGAGCAAAACATTCTGCTTCATCTCTGTCAGAATGAATTTGTGGGGGGGGTTTTAATTACTTTGTTTCCATTTGTTTTATTTTTTTCTTAAGTATGTTAAAATAAAACTTCCGGTAGAAAAACCTAAAATCTAATTCACCTGAAAATAATAATAGTAATTAAAAAGTCCATCACTTCAAAGTACTGATGCTTTATTTTAATTAGAAGCCCTGATAAAATGGCAGAATCTTGTAATCCTTCACAAAATAGAATTTCGGCCTACCATACAGGTCAAAAAGAGATCCAGCCTGTGACTTGTTGATAAAGTAGTAGTCATTGCTCTATGTACCCTTTTGGCATTTGGAATGTCTTTTACTATTTCTAACACTCAGGGTATTTTCCCTCCTTGGATACCTCTGTCACCACTCTAGCAATATATGGGCACCTACGAAGCTCAGTGTATCTTTCCTGTGGAAAGCACAGCCACAAGTACTGGCCTTTCTGACCAAAAAGTCCTATGCAAACATACAAGAGAGTCACACACCTGATTTAAACCACTGAAGTTAAGTTCTCTTGCCGTAATATAGTGATCATGGTTGCAGCTGCATTGTCCCTGAGCAAGAGGAATGACTGGCTCACTGGATCAGAAGCAGAACAGCCCAATGTAGTTTCCATCAGCTTAACTTGCCCATGACTCTGCCTACTTCTGCTCTGTACACATAAAAGTGTTAGATACTCAACAGAGAAAGGGACTTACCTAGTGAACTGTTGGACAGTAGAAGTTAAGGATACTTACTTAAAAATTTCACATTAAAGGGCATTTAAAAGCTTCTTATATGAGAACTTACAAAATATGATACAAATATAATTCCCAATCTGTGTCAAGTTCTCCTCTTTGATGCCCATATAAAACCAGAGGTTTTTCTAAGATGATAGATTTACGTCGTTTCTGTCACTGGCAGAAAATTTTTTTCACTCATCCTCTTGCTTTGGACATTTTTAATTTTTTTTAATGATATGCAAATGAACCATGCTAATGAACTTCAAATTCAGCAAAAAGAAGAGAAAGTCAAAATGACTGTCATACACCAGTCATATGAAAAACTAGTCTTCTTCCTCTCTTCACCCCAAATTCCAGAAGTATCAAAAAAAAAAAAAAAGTGTGCCAAATTAAAATCAACTGTTTAGTGCTGAATTTCATGTTCATGCTACGCCCTTTACATCACAATAGTGAGAGGAGATTAAGTTAGTAATTGTGCCTACATTATCCCACTGATACAGTTAGGGGGTTTTTTGTTTACCACTTATTTGAGAATAAAACTTATTTTGTGAATATTCATTATAAAGTTAGATAAGGAAACTCCCTTCAGCAAGGAAAAGTTTTTACTATTTGCCATTCTGGGATCAATCACAAATGTTACACGGTATTTTTTATGACTGATTGACTGAAGTTTGCATATAAAAAAAAGCAAGCAAAGGGAGCTATAAGCAGTGGGCTGGGAATTCTGTCTTGCAAGTAATCTCTTACTCTCAAGCAAATTATATTATTAATGTCAGAGGATATATCCTACAAGAGCTGGGCTTTGCTGCAAGCTGAGGGTCCTCTGCACCTCAGAAGATGCTGAGATCACAGTGAGTATTCAGCTTCCTACGGCACAGAGCAGCATCAGAGCAGCCATTCCTGTACCTTTGCACAATTGTTACATCAAAAGTAAGCCATCAAAAATAACAAAAGCTCAATATGATAAATAAGATGAACCAGGCAGCAATTCAAAATTTTAAATGGAAATTCATGAACCTTTTATGTTTTAATGCTAGATGAAAAAGAGGCTAAAAGGACAGTTTTTACATTAAAGATGTTAGGTCACAGGTAATTGGAAGTATTACTGGAGCAAGGATATTTATTAAATTTTTTAGTTACAGTTTATTTTGCTGTATTTTCTAATTTCTGAGATGTTCTCAGTTTGGAAAATGAAAATCTGAAAAGAAAATTTCCCATTATCAGTTTGATTTCCTGCATCTTACTGATATGATATTTACAGTGTTAAATTGTAAATAATCTTTCACTATGTTAGAAATTGTTTCAGTAGGTAAGAATAGATTCTTGCTTCTGTTTTGGGGTTTGGGGTTTTGGTTTTTTTTTTAAAAAAAAAAAAAAAGAAAAGAGAGAAAGAAAAAAACCTATTTCTACCAAGTCTAGATCAGTCTGTATTTGAGCTATGACAGGCTTTTGTAGTAGTATAATATGTAGTAGTAGAATAGTATAATAGTATAATTTTTAGCACAGAAGTCATTATCAACACGAGTCAAGAGGCAGCAGTGGTACATCCTTACACTTCAATTGTGGCACCATTGGTCAGATGATATTTCTTCCAATAGTGAATTTCTGGGGCATAATCTGCCCAGAGGAAGATGCAATACTGTTTCGTACTGGCGTTTGCAGTGATGTTTCTGTCAGATTCACTGGTGATGCTCTGAAGTTAAGGCAACACAACTTCTGTATTTACAGCTAGGATATAACTAAAGCAGATTACTTTGATCGAAATAATGAAACAAATTTGTGTTACTAAGCAGAAAGAATCATGAAAATCTTGTTAATAGCCTATCTCTTCTCAAATATCCTTATCTGACTTTTCCAGGTCCTTGGCAGGAATGGACAAGAGAGGCTTCAGAGTTCTGCTGGGGTCATCACGTTCATGCACCAGCCTGAGTTAGGGCTGTGCAGGAATAAGGTCTTCTCCTTGTGAAGAAGTGGGCAGAGTGAGGCCGTGGAGCCCCTCCATCCCCTGGACGGCCTGATATCTCCTCCCCATCCACTAAAGGAAATACCGAAAAGGCATCAGATCAGGCTGCCCACTTTTTCCCTGCTTTGTACTTCCCGTGGAAAAGGGAACTTTTCCACTAACATCTCTGGATGCTTTTAAGGCCAATTGACCCCATGTAAATTGGTAAATGATGTAAGGTAGATTAACAAACAACAAGATTTTAATCAGTAGTAGCCATTACATAGAAAAACAAAAGCGTTTTAAACGACTTCAGGCAATTTATTTCTGCGAGTCAGGGTTACTCATACCAACAAGGCTGCACAGTTACTCGCTGTATTTCTGTAAGGCCATTTTCCCTATGAGCCACCAGTGGTAAGTAACTACCCTGGTTTAACAAACAGACTTTGGGTGTGCAGAACATTACAGAAACTAGACTTTGTAGCAACTGTGCCACGAAGCTCCATGATGAAAGCTGTGAGACAAAACAACTTTGTGGGACAGAATCATACCTCCCTTTGGAAGTCACTATCCATCAAAAGTCAAGGGAAAGTGTAATTAATATTTCCTGTAAGGTTTTACATCTAAACACAAAAATACAGCCTTCAACAGTGAAGCACAAAATCTGCTTCTCAGATCTGAATTTCCAGATCCCGAAATCTGTCCAGCCCAGATCCCTGCTTTGGTTGCCGGGTGTGTTTGTGCAGTGAGAGCCAAGACCCCACGATGGTGTGTGCCCAGCCCCTCTCAGCTTTTATCAGCTGGCCCAAATCATCTCCCTTTGCCTGCTGTGCTACAGGTTGTAGTGCCACAGTGAGGGTATGCAACAGAATAAGCAAAAGACCTAAATCTTCTCTTGGAAAAGCGATAGTTCAGGGTAGGAGGAAGGTCGAGGGAAGATTCAAACTCTGCACTGTATTACTGGTTCTTAGGACCACACCTTAAACTGGATACAAAAGACAGATTTATCCTCTCACAGTAACAGGAATCATTCAGGAAAGGAAAATGTAATTAATATTTACCTTAAACATTTCTCTATTTTTCTGGCTTTTTCTTGTTGCAAAATAGTAATGCCCAGAAACCACTGCTTCTACTCCTTCACAATTCTATAGGTTTTATGGGTAGCTGTTTGTTGAAAAACTGTCATGGCTGGTTACAGTTTCTTTAAAGGAATGCACTTATCAAGCTCTCTACACCTAGGACACTTTTTCTCAACCTCTGCTTTTTTTCCCCCTTTTTCCTATTTCTCACATTCACTTTCTTACTTTCTTTGCTGCCTCTTACTCCTTTTTCAATCTTTCTCATCTAGCCTTTCCATTGTTATTCACCCTGTTTATTGCTTCAAGCAACCCTGACATACTGGACATCATCTGAAACTACAAACGACAGGATGCAATAAGCTAGAGAATAGCAGTAATCTGAGGAAAGTTCTTCATTCACTCTTGCTCCTAACTCTCTGTCTTCTTATCCTACATAGAAAATAAAAAAATCAATACCACCTCACAGGGCTTGATAAAAGTGCTGGACGAGTACAGCAGGCATGCTGGATATAGTAAATTAAAGTGATCAAAATTTTCCAGTCGACTCTGCCTATAGCCTACATAAACTAACAACCCTGTCTGCAGAATGTCTGTCACTCTAGAAGCTTTATTTTATCTGTGTCTCTGATTACCCAGAGAATGAGCACATATACAATATATGTGTGCACATTTATCTGTATGCATATGTGTGAGAAATAGATAGGAGTAGAAATCAGTCTGTGTTTATAACAAATATTTCCTTTTAGAGGGGTAGATTTTGATTTTTTCTAACATATTTGTATGCACAAAATGTTGTGGAATTAAACATTATATTATGGTGAGACTTATACAACCAAGATCAAAATTACTGCATTGTATTTAATTTTCAATATGTCATTCCCTGTCAGGATAGATTTTAGCCAGTGTAAATCAGCACTTAAAATACCATTTGAAGATCAGGCTTGTTACCTTTTCATGTTGTTTTTTCAGGTCTAGACATGGCTTAACAATTTCCAATCAATGTCTAAAAATGTATTAGAGAACTGAGAGACAAAGCCGGCAGCAGAGAGATCTGGCAGTAGCAGGATTCATAGACCAAATACATGAGAAGCTAAATTCTGCCCTCAAAGGCAAATGTCCATGCATGCATTGACCTCAAGGGGAGATATTTAAAGGGTGAAGTGAGGTCTCACATTATTTCACAATCAAAACGCCATAATGTAAAAACTTCAGAGATTGTCTGTACAAGAAGGCTGTTCTCTTACTAATTCAGGAGGAATCCCAGCTTCAAGAAAGCTAATGGCTGAACAGTAAATGCCTTTACCTGGATCAGGATTTTTCTCTGTGCCCATCTTTCTGGATATTTAACCTTGGTGGATTATGCCAGTTTCTATCTTGTGCTTAAAATGACCTGCATCTGATGAGCTACATAAGGTTAGTAATTCATGCAAGAGGCCTGACCCTCAGGTTTCAGTGCATGTCACCAAGGGAGAGAGGCTGAGTGCTAGACCGTGCTGCAGAAAATCACCTACTTTTTTTGATATTTTTTCCTAAACCCATAGTAGTGATCCAGTTCTTTGAAGGCACTAAACAAAACTTTCTGAAGGAAACCTGCCAGTGTGCCCAGTAAACAGATAAGTCTTTGGCAATATGAACATGTAAAAAAAAAAAAAAGATAAAGAAAGAAAAAAAGAAAAGAAAAGAAAAGAAAAGAAAAGAAAAGAAAAGAAAAGAAAAGAAAAGAAAAGAAAAGAAAAGAAAAGAAAAGAAAAGAAAAGAAAAGAAAAGAAAAGAAAAGAAAAGAAAAGAAAAGAAAAGAAAAGAAAAGAGAAAAGAAAAGAAAAGAAAAGAAAAGAAAAGAAAAGAAAAGAAAAGAAAAGAAAAGAAAAGAAAAGAAAAGAAAAGAAAAGAAAAGAAAAGAAAAGAAAAGAAAAGAAAAGAAAAGAAAAGAAAAGAAAAAAAGAAAAGAAAAGAAAAGAAAAGAAAAGAAAAGAAAAGAAAAGAAAAGAAAAGAAAAGAAAAGAAAAGAAAAGAAAAGAAAAGAAAAGAAAAGAAAAGAAAAGAAAAGAAAAGAAAAGAAAAGAAAAGAAAAGAAAAGAAAAGAAAAGAGCAGTATCTAAGGCAGTTCCCATCACACTAACTACATCTTCCCTAGGCCACAGAGAAAAACAACCTGGAGAGGAGAAGTAAGTGTCCAGAATAATTTTTTTTTTCCCACCCACCAGCTAAGATTGCCCTTCCCTACAGGTAAGCCCTTTCTTTTTCCTTCTCCTTCTCCCCTCTCTCTTCACCACTGCCATTATGCATTCACTTTGCTCTTTCTAGGCTTGTACACAATTCCAGACTCTTTCACAACCCCTCCTCTGCCCCATGCCTGGCCCATGCTAATGAGCACCAGGCACACAGCATATCCGTGGAGGATCACAGAGTGGCACCAAGGTCTTGTTTCTGCCACTTTTGATTCCTTTCTCCCTTCTTACATTGCGCCCCTTCTGCAACACATGATGGTGCTGAGCTCATGAGCCTTCTTGGGCTACTTTTGCCTGAGGCCTACACACTGAACAAGCTATTCTACACTAAAATAAGAGCCCAGCCCACTCAAGCAATGTATGGCAACAGCACATGGCTTGAGATTCTTAGGATTCATGCTGAAGCTTTCACAGGGTCTCTGCTGCATTTGTGGCTCTGATTTTTTCAGTGTTAGATTTTAATCATTCAATGTTTTACATCTATACAAGATTCTGTTTGCACATACAATTTTCATGAATATTTAGGTACCTAAAGGAGGTTATATGCACACATACACAGGCACCAGTCCTCAAAACATGTGCCATGGTAAATATAAAACAATTCCAGCTATGCATTTGGGCAGTGTTTGTTAGGAACTTAAGAGCAACCATACTGGGCCACATCTGATGTTTGTCTGGGATACTATATCCTATATGTGACCACACCAAGGGGTCCAACAGCAAGAACTTGGGGAAAGAGAGTAGGAGTGTAAGAAATACATGGGGAAACCTCTTAAGCCTTACCCCAGCATGGAGTCTAGGGACTTTCTCCATCAGAGATTGCATCCACCTCACTGAGTTACACAATGAGGTGCTCAGCTCTCTGCTGCACAGCTACAATGTCCTCAATGTAGTACATTTTTGCCCAAACAACATATATCCTTGTTTAGTTTTAAGCCTATTGATGTAACTTAAAGGACTGTACCCTAATCTGTCTGGAACAGTGGATAATTATCCTTTATTAACTTTTTTCCTGTCTTTCATTATTCCATATAGGACTATGACATCTCATTTCTCCACCCCAAGCCACCTCTTTTTCCAGCGGAAGAGTTCTAATCTTTTTATTCTTTCCTCATACCAAAGACTGGAGGATTGTCTTTCAGTTTTAGTCTGATTTATTTTCTCCACAAGTGGTAAGTTCTCTGTGGGCCTTGTTATTCATGCATTTCTCACTAGTATGAATGGGACTTTCAGGTAAGAAGGGAAAGGAGCACAATGCAAGCAGAGGATCATTGAGATTTACACTGGTGCTTCATGGATGCTCCTGCTGCATGGTCTAAATTCCACAAAACCCCTCAGAGCTCTGCCAGAGCAAGGGCTGCAAAGCTCAACCTGAAGAAACTCAGCATTTTATTTCCAGCAGTCACAATGTCTCACTAAGCTGTTTCTCTTCCTTTCTTTCTTTTCAGGTTAATTTTTGTCCACAGTTTATCTTTGCATTTCACCTCCCATTTGGTTCACTTCTGAAGAGCCTCCTTTCCTCTCACCCCACATTCCCTGCATAGAGTACAGCTCCTCTTCAGCCACTCACAGCCAGCTGGAAGCCAACACTTTGCCCTACCTAGAAGCTAAAAGCATTTTCACTGTGATGTTCCTCACTGCAGGTCAAGCATGGAATCAGTGCAGCTCACTTTGGTGCACAGAGCACTAACCTGGGGGAGACTGTGACCCATAATAAACAAAGAAATGTCTCCACATGTAATTTGTTCCCTGTAGGCTCTCTACCAGCTACCTTTCCAGCTGGTAGAAACTTGGTGGGAGCTACCACAGTGTCATATAACCAGTCAGGGACTTACTCATACAGGGCAGTATCTTTAAGAGATCCCATTCATTTTCAGCACCTTTCCCCATGATGTGAGACACTGTCTAGTGAAGGCAACTGAAGCAGGACTGAAATTAATTGTGCATATAATCTGATTTTTATTAACAATCATGGAGAAAATGCATTGCTAGAATATCTTGTTTCTCTCCTACAATATCTTAGCTATTTTTGCCTTCATCTGCTGTGTTGTTTCTTCTGAATACCACAAGTAATTACACCATGCCATAAACTTATTTCATTTTTTTTTAATTCAAAGCCATTTTAAGTTATTCAAGTAGTACAACTATATTTTTATGTCACTATAACTTAACAGTCAAATGGATGGGTAAAAAAATTGCTCCTGGGCTGAGACCCATTTGCCAAGTTTTATTCCAGAGCAATGTTTAGAGTGAAGTTGTAAATCCCTGTGAACAGTGGATTTGTAATGAAAATGCTGGCACAGACTTCTAACTATGGCAGCACAAATGATATTGCTAGAATAAAAAGCCATCATGTATTAAATTAGCATGTAAGCATGTATCGTAGCATGAATATATGTTCCCCTTTTTTGTATATTTATCCCCAGATCTCCCTATTGACACAGGAGCTTCTTTTTTGTTATTATCATAACTTTATTTTCCTGTATCAAATACCAGATAATGAGAATGATACAGCAGGAAAATAGACTTTTAAATTGTGGAATATTTATTTACTTTATTATTGAAAAGAAAGCTGTTACAGATGGTATCTTCAAAGAATTTATGTCAGCATATGAGTGAGCATGGACAAATACGATTTTGAGAAGTGTATGGCCAAATCCATGAGGACTTTCCCAGATATGGCAAGATGTACCTCTTCAACCATAAGTTATCTCCCTGTACAATGCTAAATCCTGCTTCCACAAAAGGAAGCTCAAAGCTTTTTCAATAAGATAGTTGCAAAAGACTCTTGCAGGGCCAACACAAGCTTGTAAAAATAGATGAAAAAATTCAGTGTTATTCCTAAATTCAGAACATGACAGTTCACAAAGCTTTCAGTCACAAGCTTTTGGTAGTAAATATCACAAGAATATCCACTGAGCATCTGTAGTCAGAGCAGCTCTCCAAGCACAGCAGAAGCTACAGGGGTGCTGTCAAGATAGACTCAGCATTTGAGCTTTGTAATGTAACATGTTGATTTTACAAAGCCCAACACTAAAGAAATCACTCATTTTTGTTTATAATCAAATATTTCACTTGTATCCCTGACATGTTGTCATGATGATATGTTGTTGCATGTTAACTGTCTAGTGAGACTGGCTGAAAAACACAGTGTCCCCACTGTTTGTGAAACTTCTTGTGTTTGTCTCACTCTTTTCACTGTCAAAGCTGGAATTTTCCTTCTTGTCTGCTTTCCTGCTCCCCCTTTCTGATGCCCACCCCATCAGCACCACTTCTCTCTTGTCTTTCTGCACAGTATGTTTCCCTGGCTGCTTGTACAGGTGTCAGAAATGGAGGGAGAGGTAGTTAAATGTGAAAGCAGTTGATCCCATCTTTTGAGACAAATCCTTAGAAAGAATGAGCTGCAATCCCGCTAAAGGGAAGGCAAAGAAGAATATTTGCAATGAAGCTTAGGGAAAAGGTGAAGTGATGCATATTATCTGAAAAAAATGTACAAAAGGTAACAAGCCTTGGGCTCTCCAATGGCCACAAGCAGTCAGACAGACCTCTGTTTTATGTCTAACTAAGAAGTGGCAAATCTAAAAGAGTCAGTATGTCTTTACATAGGATGGAAAGCAACGCCTGCGTCATAGATAACAGCCGTTCCAGCAGTATCCTGTTCTCTTATCACGACAATCTCCTCTTAAAGCCCTGGCCAGAATCACTCAGCCCATATCCCGCCAGATTGAATGAGCTCACAACCTGACACACCGTCACTACACCCAAGAAGTCCACCTCCTCTTTAGGCTAAACCCATTCTATAAAATAGGCCAAATTCAGTGCTAACATAAGAATATGGTGTTCCATTGGAATAAATGGACACTGGTCCACTTGTTTGGGGGGATCAGTGTGCTTATTCCAAAATACCTTCTAATGACTTTGAAAACTTATCAATATGTGGGAAAGGGAAATATTAAATTTCCCTGGTTAAAAGATTTCAGGCAATTTTAAATACTTCATATAAATTCCTGGATTACATCAACTCAAATGAATTTTAGTTTTTTAAAAATTCCAACAAATTTAAACTTCTGGGGAAAAAAAAAAAAAAACAAACCTGAAAATATGATCTTTTCATTGCAAAGTTGCCAAAAGTGATGTAAAAAAAGTTTTGGAATTGTTCCAATTGTTCTGACTCTACAGCCAATGAAAAGGATTATGACTATCATTATTGAAAAGAGCTGTTTCTAGTATTTCATCAGGGTTAAAATCAGTTACTTTAACAACCTGAAACTCTTCCTTTCAAAACTGTTACCCTGTTGTGCAAACTTGTGTTTTTAGTGATCATGACTCAACTTTTAGTTTCTTTTTTTTCTTTTTTCTCTTAACACCATTGCAGCATTTGCATACCAGCATCCTCAAAAACCTGCTGCCACAGGGGGTCCTCTTCAGAAAGAGTAAGAAATCATATGGTGATAAAGTTACAGTAAACACTACATTGCTCTAAAAGGAGAACTGCAGGAATCTACAGTAGAGATTTAAAGGATATCTCCTGAAGAAGAAAAGAGAAATACTCTCATGCAGATGAACTTAGAATTCTTCCCATGTTTCAGAAGGGTGAAACAATATGAAATTGTGAAGCAGTAGGCTTCTCTGATTAGCTGGAAAGGGCAGCAAGAAACGTTTCAATCCTCCAAGTTCAAGCTTCATTTCATGTGAGAGTTGTCCTGCACAGAGACCTGCTCCAGCTGTGGGGACAGGATACTAATCCCAGCAGAGCACCTCTGCCAACACAAATATCAGCCATTCAGTGGGGATCCAGGGACACTATGTGACCCTGTCCCCCTTCAGCACTCAAGGTGGCAGAGGGAGGCCTGGCCAGCCTCCCTCTGTAATGTTGCTCTGTACAGTAGCTGTGGAGAGACCATCTCTGTAACCGGCAGCTGAAGCCAGCCCTGGCACACCCCAGCAGGGCTATGCCTTTTGGAGCTCATAACCCATGCCATAGCCCAACACCTGCAAAGGTGCTTGGGTCTTGTCCAGGTACTGTGCCCTTTAGAGAGCAGATTTCCTGCCCACACTTCCTCCTCCATGTTCTATGGTAGTGTGGACACAGGGCAGGAATGGGTCAGTGCTGCTGGTGGACTTGCAAATGGTGCTTCATGAGTTGGACTTGGTCCACATGTAGCTAGTTAGAGAGGTCTAGTCTAGGGAGTTGTAGTCACATGACTGATAGGCACTCTAGTGTCACTGTGATGGCCAAATCAGAAAGGCTTTTGTAGGCTAGAACTGGCAGATAGGTCTGAAAGAGAACAGTCGAGGAGCCTTAGTTCGTAAAGAGACAGCACTGATAATTAACCCTGAGGCCTCATGCAGGATTTTCTTTATGAGAATGGAGTGCAGCTGTTGGTATTTAAATATCAGCTTATATCATAAAAAAACAGGAAAGTCTAAATGTTCAAGCTTTTTAAAAGAAAATATGTAATCTTTCGCTTTGCACTTGTGGTTCCTATTAATTTGGCATTCATCTGCAGCTGTAATTTGGCTTGGTGCTTGCTCCCATCAATAGTACTTACTAGAACCTGAGAAAATTTACCCTCCCAGAAGTCCAAGTCTCCTTTTACATAAGTTTACCATGTCTGCATTCATGTCCTCTCTGTGTTTGGCCTAACAAATGTGTTTATTGAAACATTCACAAAAACAGCACTTCTTGGGAATGGTCAGTTCCTTTACAGAACATTCAGCAAAAATGTATTTGTTGTTATTTTTGCATAGGATTTAATTATCTGAACTAAGAAGGGAATGAAAACCATGCCAACATGACCCATTGTGCCCAGTCAAAGCCCTTCAGATACCAAATACTGGATGTACAAAGTGAACAGCTTGTGAATGAGCTGCAAACTAAAGTGGGGAAGGAGTTAATCCTCTCGCTGGCTTAGAGGAAAGATCACAGTTGCCAGCTTGTATATAGGAATTTGCAGGTTGGTGGGGCTGGGCCAGCTCTGGGGAATTAACTAATTCCTTCATCTTCTTCCAGTGTATTATAAGATGTCTGGGCTAGAGGAAGTGAAGCCTGAGACTGGTGAGGAAGAGTCAGTCAGTAAATAATGAGGATAATGCTAGAAGGAAAAGAACCAGGGAGAGGTTCTCTTAATCCTGGAGTTTTGGAGGAGTGGTCCCTGCATGGCCTTGCAGCTGCTTGTGGGAACCTAGCTTCATTTTGAATTTTACATAGGGGCAGCCCCTCTTGCTTCAAAGGGCAGGACATAACTTTACTAGCTTTATTTGAGGGGGTTTTGAAACATGACACAATGCAGAATTTTTTCACAGCTTGTAGCAATGTCAATTCAGAAGCTGGCCTGGCACTGATGGCAGACAAGAGTTGTGGTGATTTTCTTATATGCACGGAAAAGAAAGCATCAGAAGATGGGATGTGTATAAATTGTTTTCCTCCCCTATTTCCCTAACACAAAGATCACAGATAAACTTCAAGTTGTAATTGCTTTCATGGTCAGATTAGAAGAGTGAAGTCTGAGGAAGTGAAGTATGTAGTTTGTGTTCTCACTCTGTATGCAGCAATAAACTGAACATAGAAATGTTTACCAGCCTATACAGCCACTTAAAATACCAGGAATAGCAACTTTCATGCAGGTAGCTTTTGCCCTTTCTGTCCTACTTTCATATAAACTTCACCATTTTTACAGACCCAATCATTTAGTCCAGGTTATGCTAATTTGTAAATGAAGGATTAGAGTACCATATTGGATTTATAATCCTTATCAACCTCCAGATACTTCCACACCCTGTTTAAGAAACACCTCGTACTGAGGTCATCAACATTGTTTATTTCTGATCTATTTCTTTTCCTATACATTTCTGAAGCTTTGAGGTTACAGGAAGTAGCAGAACCTCATTCAGTGGCAGATTACAGGAATAAACAAGATAGGAAAACAAAGACCTGATTATGGTGAGAAGCTGTGGAAACCCAAATATCCAAATTAAGGGATGAATTCACCCCCACCCAAGAGGACAGAGCAGGTTTGGACATATGGTCTTTTTAAGAGCTTTAATGCTTGAATACAGCAGGAAGAAAACCCAGAATAGCAGACACCACCATAAAGACAATTGCAATGCTTGCCACAAAATATACAGCCTCCATATTGCCAGAGGGGAAGGTCAAGTGCTTGTGATGACATTGTTCTCTCGCATGCTTTTATTACACCTCTCCTACCAGGCACGAGCTTGCATAACTTGCACCAAATAGTAAGTACACAGAACAAGCAGAATTTACTCGCCAGCGGCCAAGGGGAGGAAACTGTCCACATGACATTTGCTTTTCCAGTTATGCTCCACATCGCATCATCTGAATAAGTTATATTCATTTTACACTCACTGAAGGCTTTGCTGAGACAGGTTGCACTGCCTTGACACAGCTGGATGTAGCTACACTCTGACTGATGGTCAATTTACACCCAAATAATAACCTTCCTTTAATACACTGCTGAATCAAGAAATAGTTCTACCTGCACCATGTATGAATTTGACCTATGCACCACCATTGCATAATTTACATAAATTCTGTGGAGTAACTGGTTAAAATATTATAATTCTTTTTCTGTTATGTTTCT